>NC_057806.1:71888615-72188615 GCF_018294505.1 Triticum aestivum | reverse complement strand
CACGAAGAACTTTCGCAACGGTGCATACTAAGGGAGAACACTTCTTGATAATTAGTGAGAGATCATCTTATAATGCTACCGTCAGTCAAAGCAAGATAAGATGCATAGAAGAGAAACATCACATGCAATCAATATAAGTGATATGATATGGCCATCATCATCTTGTGCTTGTGATCTCCATCTTCGAAGCACCGTCGTGATCACCGTCGTCACCGGTGCGACACCTTGATCTCCATCGTAGCATCGTTGTCGTCTCGCCAATCTTATGCTTCCACGACTATCGCTACCGCTTAGTGATAAAGTAAAGCATTACAGCGCGATTGCATTGCATACAATAAAGCGACAACCATATGGCTCCTGCCAGTTGCCGATAACTCGGTTACAAAACATGATCATCTCATACAATAAAATTTAGCATCATGTCTTGACCATATCACATCACAACATGCCCTGCAAAAACAAGTTAGACGTCCTCTACTTTGTTGTTGCAAGTTTTACATGGCTGCTACGGGCTTAAGCAAGAATCAATCTTACCTACGCATCAAAACCACAACGATAGTTTGTCAAGTTGGTGCTGTTTTAACCTTCGCAAGGACCGGGCGTAGCCACACTCGGTTCAACTAAAGTTGGAGAAACTGTCACCCGCAAGCCACCTATGTGCAAAGCACGTCGGGAGAACCGGTCTCGCGTAAGTGTACGCGTAATGTCGGTCCGGGCCGCTTCGTCCAACAATACCGCCGAACCAAAGTATGACATGCTGGTAAGCAGTATGACTTATATCGCCCACAACTCACTTGTGTTCTACTTGTGCATATAACATCAACATATAAAACCTAGGCTCGGATGCCACTGTTGGGGAACATAGTAATTTCAAAAAAATTCCTACGCACACACAAGATCATGGTGATGCATAGCAACGAGAGGGGAGAGTGTTGTCTACGTACCCTCGTAGACCGAAGCGGAAGCGTTGACGCAACATAGGGGAAGTAGTCGTACGTCTTCCCGGTTCAACCGATCCAAGCACCATTACTCCGGCACCTCCGAGTTCTTGGCACACGTTCAGCTCGATGACGTCCCCCGGGCTCCGATCCAGCAAAGCTTCGGGGAAGAGTTCCGTCAGCACGACGGCGTGGTGACGATCTTGATGTTCAATCGTCGCAGGGCTTCGCCTAAGCACTGCTACAATATGACCGAGGTGTAATATCATGGAGGGGGGCACCACACATGGCTAAGGAACGATCACGAAGAACAACTTGTGTGTCCTAGGGTGCCCCCTTGCCCCCGTATATAAAGGAGCCAAGGGGAGGGGGCGGCCGGCCAAGGAGGGCGCGCCAAGGGGGAGTCCTACTCCCACCGGGAGTAGGACTCCCTTCTTTCCTAGTTGGATAAGGAGAAGGGGAAAGAGGAGGAAGAGGGAAAGGAAAGGGGGGGGCGCCGCCCCCCTTCCCTTGTCCTATTCGGACTAGGAAGGGGAGGGGCGCGTGGCCACCTCTTGCCTCCTTTCCTCTTCTCCCTTAAGGCCCATGTAGGCCCAATAACCCCCCGGGGGGCTCCGGTAACCCCCCTGTACTCCGGTAAAATCCCGATTTCACCCGGAACGATTCCGATATCCAAATATAGGCTTCCAATATATCGATCTTTATGTCTCGACCATTTCGAGACTCCTCGTCATGTCCATGATCACATCCGGGACTCCGAACAACCTTCAGTACATCAAAATACATAAACTCATAATGAAACTATCATCGTAACGTTAAGCGTGCGGACCCTACGGTTCGAGAACAATGTAGACATAACCGAGACATGTCTCCGGTCAATAACCAATAGCGGAACCTGGATGCTCATATTGGTTCCTACATATTCTACGAAGATCTTTATCGGTCAGACCGCATAACAACATACGTTGTTCCCTTTGTCATCAGTATGTTACTTGCCCGAGATTCGATTGTCGGTATCTCAATACCTAGTTCAATCTCGTTACCGGCAAGTCTCTTTACTCGTTCCGTAATATATCATTTCACAACTAACTCATTAGTTGCACTGCTTGCAAGGCTTATGTGATGTGCATTACCGAGAGGGCCTAGAGATACCTCTCCGACAATCGGAGTGACAAATCCTAATCTCGAAATACGCCAACCCAACATGTACCTTTGGAGACACCTGTAGAGCACCTTTATAATCACCCATTTACGTTGTGACGTTTGGTAGCACACAAAGTGTTCCTCCGGCAAACGGGAGTTGCATAATCTCATAGTCATAGGAACATGTATAAGTCATGAAGAAAGCAATAGCAACATACTAAACGATCGGGTGTTAAGCTAATGGAATGGGTCATGTCAATCAGATCATTCACCTAATGATGTGATTCCTTAATCAAATAACAACTCTTTGTTCATGGTTAGGAAACATAACCATCTTTGATTAACGAGCTAGTCAAGTAGAGGCATACTAGTGACACTCTGTTTGTCTATGTATTCACACATGTATTATGTTTCCGGTTAATACAATTCTAGCATGAATAATAAACATTTATCATGATATAAGGAAATAAATAATAACTTTATTATTGCCTCTAGGGCATATTTCCTTCATAGACTCCCTCCTCCTCAACCTCGGGCCCCGGTAGATATCTAAAGGTGGGCGACGATCTTTTCGTCCATCTCCCAGGGGCGTCAAGTTCCCGAGCGCCCGCCGAAGGGGAAGTCTTTGACGGCGAGGTGCTTGCCGCCACCGGGCTCGAGGTTGTCGATGAGCCGGGCGTTGGTGGCGATGGTTCTCCAGAAGAGCAGCTTTTTCGCGCTATGGGGGCCAACTTCCGAAAACTCCAGGCGCTCTACCGTGTCCGTCTAGACAAGGTTAAGTCCAGGACGATAACGGTGGACCAGGCGGAGGTGGATTTCAAGGCGCGCGTTGCTGAGACGCAGACCTGGTTCCACCAGACTCGCGAGGAGCAGAGGGCCTTTCAGGAGGAATTGGCCAAGCGCAATGTCGAGCTCACCATGAAGATGGCTGACATCGAGAAGGCCGAGGAAAAGGCGGCGAACTTGGCTGCCGTGGTCGAGGCCGTCCAGAACCAGCATCAAGCCGCACTGGATTCCCAGGAAGAGGACCTCACCGTGCGTGAGGCGAAGCTTGCCGCAGCGCTCCGTGGCAAGGATGAGGAGCTCGAGGCCCTTGTCGCGCGGCGGACTCGCGAGCTGGAGCAGAGGCACAAGGAGGCACTCGATGCCCAGGCTCTGGCCCATGCCGACAAAGTAAGGGAATTGGAGGTGGAGCGGGACGAGCTAAAGGAGCAGGCCCTCAAGCTGTCCAATGAGAAGAGCACGCTCAACAACGCCTTGGTAGAGGCACAAGGAGCGGTCATCAGCAGGACTGGGGAGCTCTCCGAAGCGCAAAACTCCGTTAGAGATCTCAAGCTGAAGCTGGAGGATCTCGAGAAGATGTTGTCGGAGAGCAGGGCTCGGGAGGAGACCTTGACCAGGAGCCTGGAGGAGGAGAAGCAACTGCGGGCGGACGAGGCCGCCTCCCACCAGGAATATGTGGCGGGCGAGAACAGATGGATCAGCCGTCTGGAGGATGTCGCCGGTAGGGTCACCTCGCAGTTGGCCACCATGGGGATGCCAAATCTGAGGTATGCCCCTGAGCGCAGCGGGACCATCAACGCCAAGCTGACCCAGTTCTTCGAGGGCGTCCTTGGAGCCTTGGCTTATCTTCACTCCAGCAAAGCGGCCACGTTGGCCGGGGAAGCCCGGCGACTTTGTCGGGGGCTCATGACCAAGGTCCTCACCAAGATGGCATACTGGAATCCCGACCTCGACTTCGGTGCCGCGATGGATAGCTTGCCGGATGGTATTGAACTCACGGTGCTCAAGGAGCGCATCAAGCCCGTCATTAGCAGCATCGACGAAATCAAGAGGGTGGAAGGCCAGCGCCGGGATTAGGCATCCCGTTCTTCACCGCCGCTGCAGGTTCACGACCAAGATAAATTTCATCTTTAGTTAGAACCGTAGCAATGATGTGATGTAATATAACTTTGCAGTACTTTTGGAAGTATGCATGCTATTTTCCTGTTTGTTGCCTCTTTGTACGTCCACCCTACGCCAGCTGGGTAAGCTTGCTGGCGCGGAAACCCAAGGCGGCGTCTTGGGGACGGGTCCCCATTGGCCTGCCGGGTGAGCGTGCTGCCGGTTGAGCCGCCTTACCACCTTTGACGCAGCCGCTCAAACTGTCGAGTTTGACTCGAGTCAGAGTCGAGATCCTTGCCAATTGCGGAAGGCTACCCTACCGTTTTCAACGCAACCATTTGAACTGTTGAGCGGACTCGAAACAGAACAAAGGCATTGCCGATCGGGGAAGGCCCCATTTGCATACAGGTTTCTTTTTGTACAAAGAACGACAGCTCCAAGGATAATAACTTTATATATTAGAATGGAAATATCCGGGGTCCAATGTAACTTAGCTTCTGTTTGTAGTCGCTCGAGCGCTGATCTTCCAGCCTCCTTCCCTCTCTAAGAGCCAGGAAGATGAAGGAGTGCTGGGCTGATTGCTAGAGCCGATTCTCACAACTGCGCCCCCTACCTGGCGCGCCAAAGATGTCGGTGGGAACGACACCTATGGGATCACAAGAATCCCTACTATGGTTAGCGGGGCGCGGGGTCGTGAGAAGAGCGGATCTAATAGGTAGCACACGGTTTGTTTATCCAGGTTCGGTCCGCGAGGATGCGTAAAACCCTACTCCTGCTTTGGTGGATTGTATATCTGTGTTCTTGAGCTAGCTATGGGGCGTGAGGAGCTCCCAAAAGCCGAATCCTTCTCCTGGTCGCCTCGGGCCTCCTTTTATAGAAAAAGGGGTTGCCAAAGTGGCACACAAGAGGTGGAAAGGGTACAGTGATGCGAGGTTATCCCTCGCATTACATGACAAGGCGCATTTAATGCATCTTGCTTAGGTGTCCTTGCTTTATCGGGGACGGGGGAGAAACATGTCTCGTCCGTCGCCGCTCCTTCTTGTGTCGACACGCGCCCTGGCCAGCGACGCCTGTGATGCCACGTAGGTAGGCAGGCAGCTGAGGTGGCACAGTGGTGGGTCTTCACGAAGATCTGCATGCCGCCACGCAGGTGCCTGCCCAGCTGGTTGGGTCGGCAGCTGCATGCATGCGGTGGTGGAGGTTTAGTCGGCATGGGCCTGATGGTGGTCCTGCGGGTGTCCTCGGTAAGGGCCTTGCCGGGGCCCCGACAAGGGTCTTGCCGATGCGCCTGCTGTCATCCCCGGCAAGGCGCTTGCTGGGGGCCTTGTGGTCTTCCTCGGCTGGGATCCCGCCAAGGGTTGTCGTCTCCTTAGTGCGTATCTGATCTTGAATGTCTTCACAAAGATCTGCATGCCGCCACGGGGATGTCTCCCGAATCCTTGCCCTTTGGGGGCAGTGGACTCAAGGGTGGTTTGCTCCGTAGGCGCGGGATGAGTCGCCGTGGCAAGGGTCTTGTCGGGGCTGCTAGAACTGTCTCCCGGCAAGGATCTTGCCGGGGGAGTCCGCTTCGTCCCCTTTGCTCTTCGTGGTCTTGGCCTTGGCGTCGTTCTAGTTCTCTTGAGCTTCGGTCTTACCCTGGCTCACCTCCCTTGCCTTGCTTGGTGTGGTGGTGCCTGTGGCTCAGACTGCCCGTGCACAGTTATAGGGGTACAAAAAGTGTACCCCTCTTTTTGTACACTGACAGAAACTTGTCATGATGATTTTAGTTTTCAATTGGATTATTTCTCACATGATAGTTATTTTGTTGAGTTTGCTCCCACTACTATTCATGAGAAGAAGTTTGCTTATGTGGAGAGTAATAAAAATTCTATGCTTCTAGATCATGAAAAGAATGCTTTATGTGATAGTTATATTGTTGAATTCATTCATGATGCTACTGAAAATTATTATGAGGGAGAAACATATGCTTGTAGGAATTGCAATAATATCAAGTTTCCCCTCTACGTGCTTAAACTTTTGAAGTTCTGCTTGTTTTACCTTCCTATGCAAGTTGATTCTTGTTCCCACAAGTTGTTTGCTCACAAAATACCTATGCATAGGAAGAGGGTTAGACTTAAATTTGCTAGTCATATTCTTCAAGATGCTCTCTTTATGTTGCAATTCTTATCTTTTATGTGAGCATCATTGAAATCATCATGCCTAGATAGGGGCGTTAAACGATATCGCTTGTTGGGAGGCAACCCAATTTTATTTTTGTTCCTTGCTTTTTGTTCCTGTTTAGTAATAAATAATTCATCTAGCCTCTGTTTAGATGTGGTTTTATGATTTTAATTAGTGTTTGTGCCAAGTAGAACCGTTGGGAAGACCTGGGGAAAGTCTTGTTGATCTTGCTGTAAAAAACAGAAACTTTAGCGCTCACGAGAATTGCTGCCATTTTTTATTGGAGAGTGCTATTTAGTTAATTATTTTTTAAGATGATTAATAGATAAATTTCTCAGGTCCAGAAATTTATTTTAGAATTTTTGGGGTTCCAGAAGTATACGTTTGATCCATATTACTATAGACTGTTCAGTTATTGACAGATTCTGTTTTCGTGTGTTGTTCTCTTATTTTAATGAATCTATGGCTAGTAAAATAGTTTATAAACCATATAGAAGTTGGAATACAGTAGGTTTAACACCAATATAAATAAATAATGAGTTCATTACAGTACCTTGAAGTGGTGTTTTGTTTTCTTTAGCTAACGGAGCTCACGAGATTTTCTACTTTAAGTTTTGTGTTGTGAAGTTTTCAAGTTTTGGGTAAATATTTGATGGATTATGGAACAAGGAGTGGCAAGATCCTAAGCTTGGGGATGTCCATGGCACCCCCAAGAAAATCTAAGGACACCTAAAAGCCAAAGCTTGGGGATGCCCCGGAAGGCATCCCCTTTTTTCGTCTATTTCTATCGGTAACTTTACTTGGAGCTATATTTTTATTTGCCACATGATATGTGTTTTGCTTGGAGCGTCATTTTATTTCATTTTGTTTTGCTTGATGTTTGAATAAAGTATCAAGATCTGAAATTATTAAATGGGAGATTCTTTACATAGTTGCATAATTATTCGACTACTCATTGATCTCCACTTATATCTTCGGAGTAGTTTGTCATTTGCTCTAGTGCTTCACTTATATCCTTTTAGAGCATGGTGGTAGTTTTATTTTATAGAAATAATTGATCTCTCATGCTTCACTTAGATTATTTTGAGAGTCTTAAATAGCATGGTAATTTGCTTAAATAATCCTAATATGCTAGGTATTCAAGATTAGTAATTTTTTTCCTAGGAGTGTTTTGAATACTAAGAGACGTTTGATGCTTGATGATTGTTTTGAGATATGGAGGTAATAATATCAAAGTCGTGCTAGTTGAGTAGTTGTGAATTTGAGAAGTTCTTGTGTCGAAGTTTGCAAGTCCTGTAGCATGCACGTATGGTAAACGTTGTGTAACAAATTTGAAACATGAGGGGTTTTTTGATTGTCTTCCTTATGAGTGGCGGTCGGGGACGAGCGATGGTCTTTTCCTACCAATCTATCCCCCTAGGAGCATGCGCGTAGTGCCGAGGTTTTTGATGACTTGTAGATTTTTGCAATAAGTATGTGAGTTCTTTATGACTAATGTTGAGTCCATGGATTATACGCACTCTCACCCTTCCATCATTGCTAGCCTCTTCGGTACCGTGCATTGCCCTTTCTCACATTGAGAGTTGGTGCAAACTTCGCCGGTGCATCCAAACCCCGTGATATGATATGCTCTTTCACGCATATACCTCCTTATATCTTCC
This sequence comes from Triticum aestivum, assembly GCF_018294505.1. Taxonomy (NCBI): domain Eukaryota; kingdom Viridiplantae; phylum Streptophyta; class Magnoliopsida; order Poales; family Poaceae; genus Triticum; species Triticum aestivum. The sequence continues at coordinate 72,180,829 of NC_057806.1, read as the reverse complement.
TCAAAACAACCACCATACCTACCTATTATGGCATTTCCATAGCCATTCTGAGATATACTGCCCTGCAACTTTCCACCATTCCGTTTATCATGACGCATTCATCATTGTCATATTTCTTAGCATGATCATGTAGTTGACATAGTATTTGTGGCAAAGCCACCGTTCATAATTCTTTCATACATGTCACTCTTGGCTCATTGGATATCCCGGTACATCGCCGGAGGCATTCATATAGAGTCATCTTTTGTTCTAGCATCGAGTTGTAATCATTGAGTTGTAAATAAATAGAAGTGTGATGATTATGATTTTCTAGAGCATTGTCCCAAGTGAGGAAATAAAAAAGAGAGAAAAAGAGAAAGGCCATATAAAAAAAGGAAGAAGGCCTAAATAAAAAAATGAGAGAAAAAGAGAGAAGGGACAATGTTACTATCCTTTGCCACACTTGTGCTTCAAAGTAGCACCATAACCTTCATGATAGAGAGTCTCTTGTTTTGTCACTTTCATATACTAGTGGGAAATTTTCATTATAGAACTTGGCTTGTATATTCCAACAATGGGCCTCCTCAAGTGCCCTAGGTCTTCGTGAGCAAGCAAGTTGGATGCACACCCACTTAGTTTCTTTTGTTGAGCTTTCATACATTTATAGCTCTAGTGCATCCGTTGCATGGCAATCCCTACTCCTTGCATTAACATCAATCGGTGGGCATCTCCATAGCCCATTGATTAGCCTCGTTGATGTGAGACTTTCTCCCCTTTTGTCGTCTCCACATAACCCCCATCATCATATTCTATTCCACCCATAGTGCTATGTCCATGGCTCGTGCTCATATATTGCGTGAAAGTTTATAGGTTTGAGATTGCTAAGGTGTGAAACAATTGCTTGGCTTGTCATCGGGGTTGTGCATGATGAGAGCATTCTTGTGTGACTAAAATGGAGCATGACTAAACTATATGATTTTGTAGGGATGAACTTTCTTTGGCCATGTTATTTTGAGAGGCCATAATTGCTTTGTTAGTATGCTTAAATTATTATTATTTTTATGTCAATATGAACTTTTGTCTTGAATCTTTCGGATCTGAATATTCAAACCACAATTAATAAGAATTACATTAAAATTATGCCAAGTAGCACTCCACATGAAAAATTCTGTTTTTATCATTTACCTACTCGAGGACGAGCAAGAATTAAGCTTGGGGATGCTTGATACGTCTCCAACGTATCTATAAATTTTGATTGCTCCATGCTATATTATCTACTGTTTTGGACATTATTGGGCTTTATTATCCACTTTTATATTATTTTTGGGACTAACCTACTAACCGGAGGCCCAGCCCAAAATTGCTGTTTTTTGCCTATTTTAGGGTTTCGAAGAAAAGGAATATCAAACGGAGTCCAAACGGAATGAAACCTTCGGGAACGTGATTTTCTCAACGAACAAGACCCAAGAGACTTGGACCCTACGTTAAGAAACAACCGAGGAGGCCATGAGGTAGGGGGGCGCCTACCCCCCCCCCCCCAGGCGTGCCCTCCACCCTGGCGGGCCCTTGTTGCTCCCCTGACGTACTTCTTCCGCCTATATATCTCCATATACCCTAAAACGATCGGGCAGCACAATAGATCGGGAGTTCCGCCGCCAGAAGCCTCCGTAGCCACTGAAAACCAATCTAGACCCATTCCAGCACCCTGCTGGAGGGGGCAATCCCTCTCCGGTGGCCATCTTCATCATCCCGGTGCTCTTCATGACGAGGAGGGAGTAGTTCTCCCTCGGGGCTGAGGGTATGTACCAGAAGCTATGTGTTTGATCTCTCTCTCTCTCTCTCGTGTTCTTGAGGTGGTACGATCTTGATGTATCGCGAGCTTTGCTATTATAGTTGGATCTTATGATGTTTTCTCCCCCCTCTACTCTCTTGTAATGGATTGAGTTTCCCCTTTTGAAGTTATCTTATCGGATTGAGTCTTTAAAGATTTGAGAACACTTGATGTATGTCTTGCCGTGCGTATCTGTGGTGACAATGGGATATCACGTGATTCACTTGATGTATGTTTTGGTGATCAACTTGCGGGTTCCGCCCATGAACCTATGCATAGGGGTTGGCACACGTTTTCGTCGTGATTCTCTGGTAGAAACTTTGGGGCACTCTTCGAGGTTCTATGTGTTGGTTAAATAGATGAATCTGAGATTGTGTGATGCATATCGTATAATCATACCCACGGATACTTGAGGTGAAATTGGAGTATCTAGGTGACATTAGGGTTTTGGTTGATTTGTGTCTTAAGGTGTTATTCTAGTACGAACTCTAGGGCTGTTTGTGACACTTATAGGAATAGCCCAACGAATTGATTGGAAAGAATAACTTTGAGGTTGTTTCGTACCCTACCATAATCTCTTCATTCATTGTCCGCTATTAGTGACTTTGGAGTGACTCTTTGTTGCATGTTGAGGGATAGTTATGTGATCCAATTATGTTAATATTGTTGAGAGGACTTGCACTAGTGAAAGTATGAACCCTAGGCCTTGTTTCAACGCATTGCAATACCGTTTATGCTCACTTTTATCATTAGTTACCTTGTTGTTTTTATAATTTCAGATTACAAAAACCTATATCTACTATCTATATACCACTTGTATCACCATCTATTCGCCGAACTAGTGCACCTATACAATTTACCATTGTATTGGGTGTGTTGGGGACACAAGAGACTCTTTGTTATTTGGTTGCAGGGTTGCTTGAGAGAGACCATCTTCATCCTACGCCTCCTACAGATTGATAAACCTTAGGTCATCCACTTGAGGGAAATTTGCTATTGTCCTACAAACCTCTGCACTTGGAGGCCCAACAACGTCTACAAGAAGAAGGTTGTGTAGTAGACATCACGTATCAATGGGCTATGGAGATGCCCATCAATAGATATCAATGTGAGTGAGTAGGGATTTCCATGCAACAGATGCACTACAGCTATAAGTATATGAAAGCTCAACAAAAGAAACTAAGTGGGTGTGCATCCAACTTGCTTGCTCATGAAGACCTAGGGCATTTTGAGGAAGCCCATCATTGGAATATACAAGCCAAGTTCTATAATGAAAAATTCCCACTAGTATATGAAAGTGACGAAATGAGAGACTCTCTATCATGAATATTATGGTGCTACTTTGAAGCACAAGTGTGGTAAAAGGATAGTAGCATTGCCCCTTCTTTCTTTTTCTCTCATTGTTTTATTTGGGCCTTTTCTCTTTTTTTATGGCCTCTTTTTTTTTGTCCGGAGTCTCATCCCGACTTGTGGGGGAATCATAGTCTCCATCATCCTTTCCTCACTGGGACAATGCTCTAATAATGATGATCATCACACTTTTATTTTCTTACAACTCAATAATTACAACTCGATACTTAGAACAAAATATGACTCTATGTGAATGCCTCCGGTGGTGTACCGGGATATGCAATGACTCATGAGTGACATGTATGAAAGAATTATGAATGGTTGCTTTGCCACAAATACGATGTCAACTACATGATCATGCTAAGCAATATGACAATGATGGAGTGTGTCATAATAAACGGAACGGTGGAAAGTTGCATGGCAATATATCTCGGAATGGCTATGGAAATGCCATAATAGGTAGGTATGGTGGCTGTTTTGAGGAAGGTATATGGTGGGTGTATGATACCGGCGAAAGGTGCACGGTATTAGAGAGGCTAGCAATGGTGGAAGGAAGAAAAGTGCGTATAATCCATGGACTCAACATTAGTCATAAAGAACTCATATACTTATTGCAAAAATCTACAAGTTATCAAAGCAAAGTATTACGCGCATGCTCCTAGGGGGATAGATTTGTAGGAAAAGACCATCGCTTGTCCCCGACCGTCACTCATAAGGAAGACAATCAAAAAATAAATCATGCTCCGACTTCATCACATAACGGTTCACCATACATGCATGCTACGGGAATCACAAACTTTAACACAAGTATTTCTCAAATTCACAACTACTCAACTAGCACAACTTTAATATCACCATCTTCATATCTCAAAACAATTATCAAGCATCAAACTTCTCATAGCATTCAAAACACTCATAAGAAAGTTTTTACTATTCTTGAATACCAAGCATATTAGGATTATTTAAGCAAATTACCATGCTATTTAATACTTCTCAAAATAATCTAAGTGAAGCATGAGAGATCAATAGTTTCTATAAAACAAATCCACCACCGTGCTCTAAAAGATATAAGTGAAGTACTAGAGCAAAACTATATAACTCAAAAGATATAAGCGAAGCACATAGAGTATTCTAACAAATTCCAAATCATGTATGGCTCTCTCAAAAGGTGTGTACAGCAAGGATGATTGTGGTAAACTAACAAATAAAGACTCAAATAATACAAGACGCCCCAAGCAAAACACATATCATGTGGTGAATAAAAATATAGCTCCAAGTAAAGTTACCGATAGAAGTAGACGAAAGAGGGGATGCCTTCTGGGGCATCCCCAATATTAGGCTCTTGCCACTCCTTGTTCCATAATCCATCAAATCTTTACCCAAAACTTGAAAACTTCACAACACAAAACTTAAAGTAGAAAATCTCGTGAGCTCCGTTAGCGAAAGAAAACAAAACACCACTTCAAGGTACTGTAATGAACTCATTCTTTATTTATATTGGTGTTAAACCTACTGTATTCAAACTTCTCTATGGTTTATAAACTATTTTACTAGCCATAGATTCATCAAAATAAGCAAACAACACACGAAAAACAGAATCTGTCAAAAACAGAACAGTCTGTAGTAATCTGTAGCTAGCTCAAGATCTTGAAACCCAAAAATTCTAAAATAAATTGCTGGACGTGAGGAATTTATCTATTAATCATCTGCAAAAATAATTAACTAAATAGCACTTACAAATAAAAATGGCAGCAGTTCTCGTGAGCGCTAAAGTTTCTGTTTTTTACAACAAGATATCAAGACTTTCCCCAAGTCTTCCCAACGGTTCTACTTGGCACAAACACTAGTTAAACACAAAAAACACAACCAAAACATAGGCTAGGTAAATTATTTATTAAATAACAGCAAGGAAAAATATTGGGTTGTCTCCCAACAAGCGCTTTTCTTTAAAGCCTTATAGCTAGGCATTGATAATTTTAATGATGCTCACATGAAAGACACGAATTGAAGCACAAAAGGAGCATCATAAAGCATGTGACAAACACATCTAAGTCTAACATACTTCCTATGAATAGGCATCTTATAGGCAAACAAATTATCAAGGCAAGCAAAAACTAGCATATGTAGGGAAGAGGAAAGAAACAATAGCAATCTCAACATAACGGGAGGTAGTTTAGTAACATGAACATTTCTACCACCATATTTTCCTCTCTCAAAATAATTACATGTAGGATCATAAGCAAATTCAACAAAATAGCTATCACATAAAATATTTTCAACACGATCCTCATGCATGCAAAGTTGACACTCTTCCAAAATAATGGGATTAGCATTAACTAAAGTCATGACCTCTTCAAACCCACTTTTATCAAAGATTTCATAAGATTGAACATTTTCCAAATATGTGGGATCTAAAGTTGAAATTCTTCCAAACCCACTTTCAATAATATTGCAAACACTATTATCAATCTCATATTCATCATGGGGCTTAAATAATTTTTCAAGATTACAAGAAGAATCACCCCAATCATGATCATTGCAACAAGTAGAGGTCATAGCAAAACTATCATCCCCAAGCTTAGGGTTTTGCATATTATTAGCACAATTTATATCAATAGAATTTATACTATCATCATTGCAATCATGCTTTTTATTCAAAGATCCATCGGGAATCACTCCATAAGGTACTTTATCACAATTTTTAGATTCACGAATTTCAATCAAAACTTCATAAAGATAATCTAGTGCACAAAACTCACTAGCAATTGGTTCATTATAATTGGATCTTTTAAAAAGTTTAGCAAGCGGATGAGGATCCATAGATCTTAGGTTCTCTTTTTAGTAACAAATAAACAATTATTCCAACCATACGAGCAAACAAGAAATGGGCAAAAAGAGGCAAATAGAGAAGGAGAGGGAGGATAGAGAGAGAGGGCGAATAAAACGGCAAGGGTGAAGTGGGGGAGAGGAAAATGAGAGGAAAATGGCTAATAATGTAATGCGGGAGATAAGGGTTGTGATGGGTACTTGGTATGTTGACTTTTGCGTAGACTCCTCGGCAACGGCGCCAGAAATGGCTCGTTGTCGGGAGTCAAATCTTGACTTGCGCGAACCTCCCCGGCAACGGCGCCAGAAATTCTTCTTGCTACCTCTTGAGCATTGCGTTGGATTTCCTTGAAGAGGAAAGGATGATGCAGCAAAGTAGCGTAAGTATTTCCCTCAGTTTTTGAGAACCAAGGTATCAATCCAGTAGGAGGTTGCGTGCACATCCCTAGTACCTGCACAAGGCAAATAACTCCTCGCAACCAACACGATAAGGGGTTGTCAATCCGTTCACGGTCACTTACGAGAGTGAGATCTGATAGATATGATAAGATAATATTTTTGGTATTTTTATGATAAAGATGCGAAGTAAAATAAAAGCAAAGTAAAAAGCAAAGGAAATAACTAAGTATTAGAAGATTAATATGATGAAGATAGACCCGGGGGCCATAGATTTCACTAGTGGCTTCTCTCAAGAGCATAAGTATTTTATGGTGGGTGAACGAATTGCTGTTGAGCAATTGACAGAATTGAGCATAGTTATGAGAATATCTACGTATGATCATGTATATAGGCAGCACGTCCGAGACAAGTAGACCGACTCCTGCCTGCATCTACTACTATTACTCCACTCATCGACCGCTATCCAGCATGCATCTAGAGTATTAAGTTCGTGAAAACAGAGTGACGCCTTAAGCAAGATGACATGATATAGAGGGATAAATTCATGCAATATGATAAAAACCCCATCTTGCTATCCTCGATGGCAACAACACAGTACGTGCCTTGCTGCCCCTACTGTCACTGGGAAAGGACACCGCAAGATTGAACCCAAAGCTAAGCACTTCTCCCATTGCAAGAAAGATCAATCTAGTAGGCCAAACGAAACTGATAATTCGAAGAGACTTGCAAAGATAACCAATCATACATAAAAGAATTCAGAGAAGATTCGAATATTGTTCATAGATAATCTTGATCATAAACCCACAATTCATCGGTCTCAACAAACACACCGCTAAAAGAAGATTACATCGAATAGATCTCCACAAGAGAGGGGGAGAACATTGTATTGAGATCCACAAAGAGAGAAGAAGCCATCTAGCTAATAACTATGGACCCGAAGGTCTGAGGTAAACTACTCACACTTCATCAGAGAGGCTATGGTGTTGATGTAGAAGCCCTTCGTGATGGATGCCCCCTCCGGCAGAGCTCCGGAACAGGCCCCAAGATGGGATCTCGTGGATACAGGAAGTTACGGCGGTGGAATTAGGTATATATAGGAGGAAGAAGTACGTCGGTGGAGCAATAGGGGGCCCACGAGGGTGGAGGGCGCGCCTGGGGGGGGGGGGTAGGCGCGCCCCCTACCTCGTGGCTTCCTCCTTTGTTTCTTGACGTAGGGTCCAAGTCTCCTGGATCATGTTCGGTGAGAAAATCACGTTCCCGAAGGTTTCATTCTGTTTGGACTCTGTTTGATATTCCTTTTCTTCGAGACCCTAAAATAGGCAAAAAAAACAACAATTCTGGGCTGGGCCTCCGGTTAATAGGTTAGTCCCAAAAATAATATAAAAGTGGATAATAAAGCCCAATAATGTCCAAAACAGTAGATAATATAGCATGGAGCAATCAAAAATTATAGATATGTTGGAGACGTATCACCGAACAAGCGGAACATAAGGTGGTAATCACAGGAGCCAGGCAACCCAACTATTGACCAAAGACATGATTCAGAGCCGATGCATATAGTGCCATATTCGGGATGCCGAAGCATACTATAAAAGTGTTCAGACTTATTTTGTTTGAAAAATATACGTGGCCGGATAAAGCCCCTGGCGATTTTTATCATGCCGAGGTGTGTACAACAATCTGACGTAAAGAGGGAATACATACTAGGAAATAAGCCAATACCGAATAGGGTTGGGCAAAACTGTTTCCATTATAGTCTGATTGATACGTCAAAACATAATTTTACATAAGATGCGATAAGCGTCTAGGCTATTTTACATGCCGGGCACAAGGGAAAGCAGTATACAGGTCCTAAGAAGGGAAAGATGATCTTGACGATCCTTTGGATACTCTGCCGCACGTCTGCGTTGCTTGTCACCTTGGTGTGTGATCCTTTGAGAGGATAAACGATTAATCATACACAAGGGGCCTGAAAGAAGGGCCCTTGGTACCGTCGAAAAGTGGTGCGGGTTGTAAAGAACCTGAAAAATAAAAATAAGAAGAAGAGAAGAAAGCATATGAGGGTCCGGATAGGGTCGAACCGTATTGTGGACCTTATTTTTAGTAGGCCTCCGCTCTAGCCCATGGTATCTTTAGTGCATAGTTATGTACGCGCGGTACATGTGCCGCTATCGGGTTTGGGTTTCGACGGAGGCTGAATTGCTAGTCTAACTCTGGATGAGCCGGACTTTCATTCTGCAGGGTAGACCGAATCGTTTGACAGTGTCCGGGGGCTTGACTGCCGATGTAGTATTCGGCTTAATGAGGCCACCCTGTACTTTGGCTGCGAGGGTCGCGGTATGCTCCTCCGTATGGAGGGAGCGCTCCATGTTTCCATTGACTGTTATAACGCCACGTGGTCCAGGCATTTTGAGCTTTAGATAAGCATAGTGCAGGACTGCATTGAAACGGGCGAAAGTGGTTCGTCCGAGCAGTGCATGATAGCCACTGCAGAAAGGGAAGATGTCGAAGATCAAGTCTTTGCTTTGAAAATCATCCGGTGAGCTGAAGAATACCTCCAGCATTATGGACCCTGTGCAACAAGCCTCTACGCCGGGTATTACTCCTTTAAAGGTGGTTTTAGTGGGCTTGATTCTTGATGGATCAATACCTATTTTACGGACAGTGTCCTGATAAAGCAGGTTAAGACTGCTGCCACCGTCCATAAGGACTCGCATGAGGTGTAATCCGTCGATAATTGGATCGAGGACCAATGCGGTCGAACCTCCATGACAGATACTGGTCGGATGATCTCTGCGATCAAAAGTGATCAGGCAGGCTGACCATGGGTTAAATTTTGAGGCGACTGGCTCTATGGCATAGACGCCCCTTAATGCACGCTTGCGCTCCCGCTTAGGGATATGAGTAATGTAGATCATGTTCACCGTTTTGACCTCGGGGGGGAATTTCTTCTGTCCCGCTGTGTTCGGCGGGCGAGGCTCTTCATCGTCTTCCTCGCTGGGCGGCCCTTTCCCCTTATGTTCGATGTTTAGCTTATTGTCCTACTTAAAGACCCAACAATTTCTGTTGGTATGATTGGCAGGCTTGTCAGGGGTGCCATGAATTTGGCAAGGCCTATCGAGTATTCTGTCCAAATTGGATGGACCATCATTGTTTCCTTTGAATGGCTTCTTCCGCTGACCGTGTTTAGAGCAACTGAATACTGCATTGACCGCCGTATCTTTGGTATCTTTGTTGTTGTCTCGATGCTTGTGTTTGTTATGTCGTGGCTTGCCGTTGCTGTCTCTAGCTTCGGAGGTGCCAGGGTCATTGGTTTTGTTGCTTCTACGAGCGAGTCGGCTGTCTTGTCCCGCGCAAAAGCGGGTCATGAGTGCGGTAAGGGCTGCCATGGACTTTGATTTTTCTTGGCCGAGGTGTCGGGCGAGACACTCATCCCGGACGCTATGTTTAAAGGGCGTGAGGGCTTCGGCGTCTGGACAGTCCACAATTTGGTTCTTTTTAATTAATATCCTGGTCCATAGCTTCCAGGCTGATTCTCTGGGTTGGTGGACTATGTGACTGAGGTCATCGGCGTCTGGAGGCCAAACATATAGGTACCTTGGAAGTTATCTCGAAAGGTATCTTCCAAGTCTTCCCAGCTAGCAATAGAGTTTTCTGGGAGGCTGTTTAACCAGTGCCGAGCTGGTCCCTTTAATTTTAGCGGGAGGTACTTGATGGCGTGGAGATCATCATCGCGGGACATGTGGATATGAAGAAGAAAATCTTCGATCCATACTGCGGGCTTTGTCATTCCATCGTATGATTCAATGTTCACGGGTTTAAACCCTTTTGGGAACTGGTGCTCCATTACCTCGTCGGTGAAGCATAGGGGGTGTGCGGCGCCTCTGTATCGAGCGACATCACGACGCAATTCGGATGAAGTCCATATGCGGTTTTCAGACCTGGTGAGGTTATGCCTGTCAGGCCAAGCTTGATGCTCGTCCTCCCGTGTTGGGTCACACCCCCTTGATCCGTAGATTGATCTTGTTTGGCCTTCTCTATTATTCAGGTCATGCCGTAGGTCGTAGGTGTATCTTCGAGCCGCTGTCTCTTTGCCTTCATGGTGAGGTGGTGCGGGTTGGTGTTCGGCATAGGTTCCCGCTTTATCTCGCCCGCGTGGTGGCCGGTCTGGTTCATTGATGACCCACAAGTATAGGGGATCTATCGTAGTCCTTTCGATAAGTAAGAGTGTCGAACCCAACGAGGAGTAGAAGGAAATGATAAGCGGTTTCCAGCAAGGTATTCTCTGCAAGTACTGAAATAAGTGGTAACAGATAGTTTTGTGATAAGATAATTTGTAACGAGCAACAAGTAACAAATGTAAATAAGGTGCAACAAGGTGGCCCAATCCTTTTTGTAGCAAAGGACAAGCCTGGACAAACTCTTATATGATGTAAAGTGCTCCCGAGGACACATGGGAATATCGTCAAGCTAGTTTTCATCACATTCATATGATTCGCGTTCGGTACTTTGATAATTTGGTATGTGGGTGGACCGGTGCTTGAGTGCTGCCCTTACTTGGACAAGCATCCCATTTATGATTAACCTCTATTGCAAGCATCCACAACTACAACAAAAGTATTAAGGTAAACCTAACCGTAGCATGAAACATATGGATCCAAATTAGCCCCTTACGAAGCAACACATAAATTAGGGTTTAAGCTTCTCTAGCAACCCATCATCTACTTATTACTTCCCAATGCCTTCCTCTAGGCCCAAATAATGGTGAAGTGTCATGTAGTCGACGTTTACATAACACCACTAGAGGAGAGACAACATACATCTCATCAAAATATCGAACGAATACCAAATTCACATGACTACTAATAGCCAGACTTCTCCCATGTCCTCAGGAACAAAAGTAACCACTCAGAAAGCATAAACATGTTCATAATCAGAGGGGTATTAATATGCATATAGGATATGAACATATGATCTTCAGCCAATTGAACCAACTAGCATCAACTACAAGGAGTAATTAACACTACTAGCAACCTACTAGCACCAATCCCGGACTTGGAGACAAGAATTGGATACAAGAGATGAACTAGGGTTTTGAGATGAGATGGTGCTGATGAAGATGTTGATGGAGATTGCCCTCTCCTGATGAGAGGAGCGTTGGTGATGACGATGGCGATGATTTCCCCCTCCGGGAGGGAAGTTTCCCCGGCAGAACAGCTCCGCTAGAGCCCTAGATTGATTCCGCAAAGGTTCCGCCTCGTGGTGGCGGAGTTTTGTCCGAAAAGATGGCTTATGATTTTTCCCATTGAAAGACTCCATATAGCAGAAGATGGCCACCAGGGGGCCCACGAGGTAGGGGGGCATGCCTAGGGGGGTAGGGCGCGCCCCCACCCTCGTGGGCAGGGTGTGCCCCCCTGGTGAAGTTCTTTCTCTCAGTATTTTTTATATATTTGGAAAACATTTTCCGGGAAGTTTCAGGACTTTTGGAGTTGTGCAGAATAGGTCTCTAATATTTGCTCCTTTTCCAGCCCAGAATCCCAGCTGTCGGCATTCTCCCTCTTTATGTAAACCTTGTAAAATAAGAGAGAATAGGCATAAGTATTGTGACATAATGTGTAATAACAACCCATAATGCAATAAATATTGATATAAAAGCATGATGCAAAATGGACGTATCAACTCCCCCAAGCTTATACCTCGCTTGTCCTCAAGCAAAAAGCCAAAATTGAAAAATATGTCCGCATGTTTAGAGATAGAGGTGTCGATAAAAATAAAATACGGACATGAGGGCATCATGATCATTCTTAGAACAGCAACTCATATAATTCTTTGTCATATAATCTCTAATGCTAGAGTAATAATTCAATCACGATATCAAGTATGAATCGTAAACTTCATTGAAAACTAACAAACTACAATCTCAGTCATTGAAGCAATTGCAATTTATCATAACATAGGAAAGAGTCAATGTATAAGAGCTTTTCAGCAAGTCCACATACTCAACTATCATATAATCTTTCACAATTGCTGACACTCATGCAATACTTATGGGTATGGAGTTTTAATCGGACACAGAGAAAGATAGGGGCTTATAGTTTTGCCTCCCAGCGTTTTACCTCAAGGGTAATGTCAACAATAATAGTTCATGAAAACTCAGATCCAATTAGCCATATATACCAGGATCTTTCCAACATACTGTGCTTGCCAAAGGATAGAGTGTAAAAAGGAAGGGTGAAAATCACCATGACTCTTATGCAATGTAGGAGATAAAAGTAAAAGATAGGCCCTTCGCAGAGGGAAGCAAAGGTTGTCATGCACTTTTATGGTTGGATGCACAAAATCTTAATGCAAAAGAACATCACTTTATATTGCCACTTGTGATATGGACCTTTATTATGCAGTCTGTCGCTTTTATTACTTCCATATCACACGATCATATAAAGCTTATTTCCTCCACACCAATCAATCACACATATTTAGAGAGCAATTTTTAGTGCTTGCACCGATGACAACTTACTTGATGGATCTTACTCAATCCATAGGTAGATATGGTGGACTCTTATGGCAAGACTGGTTTAAGGGTATTCGGAAGCACAAGTAGTATCTCTACTTGGTGCAATGAATTTGGATAGCATGAGGGGGAAAGGCAAGCTCATCATGTTGGAAGATCCAAGACAATATAATTCATCTCAGATGTAAGAAAACATAACCCATTACATTGTCTTCCTTGTCCAATGTCAATTCTTTAGCATGTCATATTTTAATGAGTGCTCACAATCATAAAAGATGTCCAAGGTAGTATATTTATATGTGAAGACCTCTCTTTCTTTATTACTTCCTATTAATTGCAACGATGACCAAAACTGTGTTTGTCAACCCTCAACAACTTTTATTCATCATACTCTTTCTATGTGAGCTCATTACTCTCCATAAGACTCACATGATCTCTTTGTTTCTTTTTATTTCTTTCTCTTTTCTTTTATTCACTTAGGATCATGGCAAAATAATCAAGCCCTTGACTCAACACTAATCTTTATTATATAGCTCACGTACTCGATTACATAGAAGGATAATAAAGCAAAACTCACAACTAGATCACACTAAGAACTTTTATTCTACTAGATCAAGATATTACCAAAAGGATCGAACTAAGAAAAAGGGTAAAGATAAAGTGATGGTGATATGATACCGGGGACTCCCCCAAGCTTGGAAGTTGCCAAGTGGAGTGCCCATACCAGATACTCAATTCTTCTTTGTTGGTGGAGACGGCGGTGATTTTGTTGATGGCGTAGGCTTGTCATCCTTCTTCCAAGGCATAGGCTCACCATCATAGAAGGATGACCGAGTCTCCGGGATCCTCAAATCTGCAGCCAAACTCATCATTTTGAATCTATATTCATACTCACAGTTTTGGTTTTGCAGGTCATAGATTTGAGCTTGAAGGTGCTTGATTTTCTCGTTAAGCTTGAAGATGGTCTCCCCGATGTTGTCGGCATCCAGCTTGTGTTTGTTGGTGAATTCTGCGATCATCATGTGGTTGGAGTTGAGTCCACACTCCACCATCTCCTGACACTTGAAAACTTGTTGCTCCATTGCTTCGAGTCTCATCTCCACGCTTCCGGTCCCCTTCGGTCCCTCAGCATCACGGATGTTCAGCAACCCATCACGCATCTCAATGGTTTGAGGGTGTCGCTGCACCTCCGCGAGGTAAGGGTTGATGACCTTCTCGAAGAACTTGTCCTTGGGAGCACTTGGAGACGTCATGATAATCTAGATCTGTCAGAAAAAAGCTCGAAACAAAGACATGAGATTTTTGTGTGATACGGGAGTCAAAACCCCCGGGAGATTATATAATGAATTTTTACAGACCAAAATATGTGTCGTGTACGAAAATGGAGTCCGGAGAGCACACGAGGTGCCCACGAGATAGGGGGGCGCGCCTAGTAGGGTAGGGCGCGCCCTCCACCCTCGTGGAGCCCTCGTGTCCTTCCCGGACTGCTGCTTATTTTTCTATTTTTCTAAATATTCCAAGACGGAGAAATATTGCCTTAAAAACTATTTTGGAGTCGGTTTACTTACCGTACCACATACCTATTCCTTTTCGGAGTCTGAAACGTTCTGGAAAGTGTCCCTTATGTATTCCTCCGGGGTTACGGTTTCAACAACATTGGTTTCAACATTTATGGGATTACTGAGATATAGTGTTTGATTCTTTTACCGTTCACCACCTTCGGATTTGTGCCTTCGAAGTTCTTGATTTTTATGGCACCGGAACGGTAGACCTCCTTGATAACGTAAGGACCTTCCCATTTAGAGAGAAGTTTTCCTGCAAAATATCTTAAACGAGAGTTGTATAGCAATACATAATCACCTACATTAAACTCATGCTTTTGTATCCTTTTGTCATGCCATCTTTTAACATTTTCTTTAAACAACTTGGCATTTTCGTAGGCTTGGGTTCTCCATTCATCAAGTGAGCTAATATCAAATAACCTCTTCTCACGGCAAGTTTAAAATCATAATTAAGTTCTTTAATAGCCCAATAAGCCTTGTGTTCTAGTTCGAGAGGTAAGTGACATGCTTTTCCATAGACCATTTTATACGGAGACATACCCATAGGATTTTTATATGCAGTCCTATAGGCCCATAATGCATCATCTAGTTTCTTGGACCAATTCTTTCTAGACCTATTAACAGTCTTTTGCAAAATTAATTTGAGTTCTCTATTACTCAATTCTACTTGACCACTAGACTGAGGGTGATAAGGAGATGCAATTCTATGATCAACATCATATTTAGCAAGCATTTTACAGAAAGCACCATGAATAAAATGTGAACCACCATCGGTCATTAAATATCTAGGGACTCCAAATCTTGGAAAAATAACTTCTTTAAGCATTTTAATAGAAGTGTTATGATCAACACTACTAGTTGGAATAGCTTCTACCCACTTAGTAACACAATCAACAACAACTAAAATATGTGTATAACCATTATAGGAAGGAAAAAGTCCCATATAGTCAAAGCCCCAAACATCAAATGGTTCAATAACAAGTGAATAATTCATAGGCATTTCTTGACGTCTACTAATATTAACAATTCTTTGACATTCATCACAAGATAAGACAAACTTATGGGCATCCTTGAAGAGAGTAGGCCAATAAAAACCAGATTGCAGTACCTTATGTGCAGTTCTATCTCCAGCATGATGTCCTCCATAAGATTCAGAGTGACACTTGCGTAGGATCTGTTCCTGTTCATGCTCAGGTACCCAACGTCTAATAACACCATCTACTCCTTCTTTATAAAGATGTGGGTCATCCCAAAAGTAATGCCTCAAATCATAGAAGAACTTTTTCTTTTGCTGGTATGTGAAACTAGGTGGTATAAACTTAGCAACAATGTAATTAGCATAATCAGCATACCATGGAGCAGTATGAGAAGCATTTATGACATTTAATTGCTCATCAGGAAAGCTATCATCAATAGGTAGTGGGTCATCAAGCACATTTTCTAACCTAGACAAGTTGTCTGCAATGCGGTTCTCAACCCCTTTTCTATCAACAATATGCAAATCAAATTCTTGTAGCAAGAGAACCCATCTCATAAGTCTAGGTTTAGCATCTTTCTTTTCCATAAGATATTTAATAGCAGCATGATCAGTGTGAATAGTTACTTTAGAATAAAAAATATAAGGTCTAAACTTACCACAAGCAAATACAACTGCTAAGAATTCTTTTTCAGTGGTAGCATAATTTCTTTGAGCATTGCCTAGAGTTTTACTAGCATATTGAATAACATTTAGTTTCTTATCAACTCTTTGTCCTAGAACAGCACCTACAGCATAATCACTAGCATCACACATAATTTCAAAGGGTAAATTCCAATCAGGTGGCTGGACAATAGGTGTAGAGATCAATGCTTTCTTAAGTATTTCAAATGCTTCTACACAATCATCAT
This sequence comes from Triticum aestivum, assembly GCF_018294505.1. Taxonomy (NCBI): domain Eukaryota; kingdom Viridiplantae; phylum Streptophyta; class Magnoliopsida; order Poales; family Poaceae; genus Triticum; species Triticum aestivum. The sequence goes on along the minus strand of NC_057806.1, from coordinate 72,164,484 downwards.
CAAAGACAAATGGTATATCTTTTTGTAATAAATTAGTCAGAGGCCGAGAGATTTTTGAGCAGTCCTTAATGAACCTCCTATAAAAACCGGCATGACCAAGGAAACTTCTTATACCTTTGATGTCCTTGGGACATGGCATCTTTTCAATAGCATCAACCTTGGCTTTATCAACTTCAATACCTCTTTCAGAAACTTTATGCCCCAAGACAATACCTTCATTAACCATAAAGTGGCACTTTTCCCAATTCAAGACAAGATTAATTTCTTCACATCTCTGCAAAACTCGATCAAGGTTGCTCAAGCAATCATCAAAAGAAGATCCATAGACGGAAAAGTCGTCCATGAAAAGCTCACAAATCTTTGCACAAAAGTCAGAGAATATAGCCATCATGCATCTTTGAAAGGTAGCAGGTGCATTACATAAACCAAAAGGCATACATCTATAAGCAAAAGTACCAAAAGGGCATGTAAAAGTAGTCTTTGATTGACCTTTGGCTAACACAGGTATTTGAGAGAAACCAGAATAACCATCTAGAAAGCAAAAATGTGTATGTTTGGACAATCTTTCTAGCATTTGATCGATAAAAGGTAAGGGGTAATGATCCTTTTAGTAGCCTTATTTAATTTGCGGAAATCAATTACCATCATATAACCTGTAATAATTCTTTGAGGAATCAATTCATCTTTATCATTAGGAACAACAGTAATACCTCCCTTCTTAGGGACACAATGGACAGGGCTTACCCACTGACTATCAACAACGGGATAAATTATACCTGCCTCAAGGAGCTTTAGTATCTCCTTTCTTACCACTTCTTTCATTTTAGGATCCAGCCAGCGTTGATGATCACGAACTAGTTTAGCATCTTCTTCCAAATTAATTTTATGTTGACATAGAGTGGGACTAATGCCCTTAAGATCATCAAGAGTATACCCAATAGCAGCACGGTGCTTCTTCAGAGTTTTCAATAATCTCTCTTCTTCATGCTCTGAATGGTTAGCACTAATAATAACATGATATATCTTTTTCTCATCAAGATAAGCATATTTAAGAGTATCAGGTAACGGTTTAAGCTCAAACACGGGATCACCCTTGGGTGGAGGAGGATCCCCTAGGATTTCAACAGGTAAATTCTTTTTCAGAATAGGTTCCTGTTTAAAGAATACTTCATCTAATTCCCTTCTTTCATTCATAAACATATCATTTTCATGGTCTAGCAAGTGTTGTTCTAAAGGATCACTAGAAGGCACGGCAATAGAAGCAAGACCAATAATTTCATCCTTACTAGGTAATTCTTCTTCACGGTGTTGTCTACTAAATTTAGAAAAATTAAATTCATGAGTCATATCATCTAAACCGATAGTAACAACATCTCTTTTGCAATCTATGGTAGCATTAACAATATTTAAGAAGGGTCTACCAAATATAATGGGACAAAAGCTATCTTGTGGGGAACCAAGAACAAGAAAATCAGCAGGATATTTAGTTTTCCCACACAAGACTTCAACATCTCTAACAATTCCCATTGGTGAAATAGTATCTCTATTGGCAAGTTTAATTGTGACATCAATATCTTCCATCTCAGCAGGTGCAATATCATGCATAACTTCTTTGTATAAGGAATAAGGTATTGCACTAGCACTAGCACCCATATCACATAAGCCATGATAACATTGATCTCCTATTTTAACAAAAATAACAGGCATGCCTACAACAGGTCTAGGTTTATCTTTATCACGGGGTTTAGCAATTCTAGCAGTTTCATCACAGAAATAAATAACATGCCCATCAATATTATCAGACAAGAGATCTTTAACAATAGCAATATTAGGTTCAACTTTAACTTGCTTAGGAGGTGTATATGTTTTAATATTGGTTTTACAAACCACAGTTGAAGCTTTAGCATGATCCTTTATCCTAACAAGGAAAGGTGGTTTCTCAACATAAGAAGTAGGAACAATAGGATCATTATAAGTGATAGTCTTTTCTTCAACTTCAATAGGTGCAACTACTTTTACTTCTACGGGAGGATGATATTTAAACCACTTCTCCTTGGGGAGATCAACATAGGCAGCAAAAGATTCACAGAAAGAAGCTACTATCTCCGAGTCAAGTCCATATTTAGTGCTAAATTTATGAAAAATATCGGTATCCATAAAAGATTTAACACAATCAAAACTAGGTGTCATACTTGACTCCTTACCATTGTCGAGGTCCGAATCTTCAGAGTTGCGTTTAATTCTTTCCAATAAATCCCATTTGAATTCAATAGTCTTCATCACAAAAGAGCCAGCACAAGAAGTATCAAGCATGGTGCGATTGTTACCAGAAAGCCGAGCATAAATTTTTTGAATAATCATTTATCTTGAGAGCTCATGATTGGGGCATGAATATAACATTGTGTCAGGACCCCGACTCAATGCCACATAGATCTAGCATGTAACACTTCATATCACTTTGCGACCTCATGCACGGTATTCCCACGGGTGTCGCCTTACCTTTACCCGGGACCGTTTGCGCCTTTTGGCACACGTATATGACAGTGTCACTAGCATCCATATGATAAGGAGCCCGGGCTGACATGGCTAGTCGTAAACCCAAAGTGGCACAAACTTACAGGGACAGGCATCCATGACCCAGCATCGAACGTGTCGGTCATCAGCGAGTGAATCCAGGCTGTAGCACTGGGCTAGCAGGACTCCGGTGAACCGGGCTGTAGCGGGCTAACAGGACTCCGGTATTCATCGCGTGACATTTCCCCGTAGGGACAGACACAGGAACGAAGAAGGACACATGCCGGCCAGCCTAAGTGTTCCGGAGCAGTAGCAAGCTACCATGGCTCGGTGGAAACACTAGGAGACATTTCCCGGTAAGAGAGGCTACTAAAGATAAACAACTAGATGGTCAGATCCCACACATACCAAGCATTTCAATAGCATACACACAATATGCTCGATATGTGCAAATACAACATGGCATCACAACATGACTCTACGACTCAAATAATTTATTCAATAGGCTCCGAGGAGCGAGATATTACAAACATGGGTCTCATGACCCAACAATCAGAGCATACAAGTCAAAGCACAAGCGGAAGCTATCATGTCTGAGTACAGACATCTATAAATGAAAAAGGCTGAGAAGCCTGACTATCTATCAGATCCTGCCGAGGGCACAAGATCGTAGCTGAGGTATCAAGCTAAACGTCGAAGTCCACGCGAAACTACTAGTGAGACCGAAGTCTCTCTGCAAAAACATAAAATAGGCAAACGTGAGTACAAATGTACCCAGCAAGACTTACATCAGATCTATCTACATATGCATCATTATCAACAAAGGGGATGGTGGGGTTTGACTGCAGCAAGCCAGCTTTGACTCGGTGGCTATCCTGAACTACGACTGCAAGTAACTCTTTTGAGGTGGCGCACACGAGTCCACATATTCACCAACCAATACACCACTATGGATCCGCTCCCGTCTCCCTACGAGAACGCCATCCATAGCACTCACGCTTATCTTGCGTATTTTAGAGTATCCACTTTCACTTGTCTATGAACTGATATAAGCAACCCAGAAGTCCTTTTCCGCGGACACGGCTATTCGAATAGATTAGGTTAACCCTGCAGGGGTGTACTTCTTCACACACGCTCTCACCACTTACCGCCGTTTACACGACATGTACTCGGCAACCTTCAAGCGGAAGCCCAACGTGGGTGTCGGCCACGGCCTGCCTAAACACTCAAGTCTCTAGTCCAGGTTTATCGCCTATTCGGGTTCCATCCATGAGGAGATCCGGCCGGAGTTTCGCTCACAGCCCCAAACGATGTGAACAGGGTTCCGTGACACCAAACGGGCGCCCGGTTACCCGGCCACGTGCCTACCGCATCACAGCCCACCCCTACGGTCAGCGCTGCGCACGGCCTCCAGCATACTACAAACACCAGAAACTACTTGCAACTCCTGGACAGAGGACAAGGGTGATTAAGAAGCCGAGAGGGTCCATTGGTTTCGGGCCCAATGCGTGGTAGTAGCTGAATCATGGATCACAAACACAGAACTCAGTTCCTGAGGACGGCTGCAATGAGACAACCCACCATGTACTCCTACATGGCCTCTCACCGCTACCTTTACCAAATCGTGTTCACACACTTAGCTCACACACAGTAGGACATGTTCACACACCTCTGATTCATCCCCGATGAATCAGACCTGACTCAACTCTAAGCAGTAGCAGGCATGACAAACAAACATGAATGAGTAGGCACAACAGGGCTCAAACAACTCCTACTCATGCTAGTGGGTTTCATCTATTTACTGTGGAATGACAGGTCATGCAAAGGATAAAGGGGTTCAGCTACCGCAGCAAGTAACAGATGAATCGTTGTTGTCCTAATGCAGTAAAAGAGAGCAGGAGCGAGAGAGTGGGATTTTATCGGAATGAACAAGGGGGTTTTGCTTGCCTGGCACTTCTGAAGATAACATTGAGTCTTCATCAGTGTCAACGATCACATCATCGGTACACGTCTATCGAGGGGGAACAACACCGGCAAACACAGAAGAAACACAATCAATGCAATGCACAATATGATGCATGCTATGACATGGCAATATGAATGTGTTTTGGGCTAATGCAACTAGCAACAGATTAAATGAAGTTGGTTTGAATACAAGATTCAAATTCAAACTCCATATGTGATTATTCAAATGCCATTTATATGATTTGTGCTAAACAGCAGCTATAAGTTGTTCTAACATGCATGAAAATGGTACAGATGGATTCCTTGAATTTTTCCGATAATTCTTCATATATAATTTATTTAATTTGGAGTTACGGTTAATTTTCTATGATTTATTGAAGTTTTAGTTATTTTCTGGAATTTCAGAATTAAGTTAAATCCAGAAAATGAGTTATGACATCAGCACTGCGTCATGCTTGCATCAGCAAGTCAACAGGGCTGCCCCGGGTCAAACCTGACGTGTGGGGTCCACACGTCAGTGACACAGGGACTAATCCCGCGTTGACCCGGGCTGGTTAGCTTTGACTAAGCCCTGGGGCCCACTTGTCAGCGTCAGTAGGTGGGGGTTAGTGACTAATTAACTAAGCCACGTCGACTTCGCCGGAGTTCGGCCGGCGACGACCAAAACTGCGGCGGGAGCTCGCCGGACTTGAGCTACAGGCGGCGGCTGGACTCGCGGAGACCACCGGGGCGTAGCCCGTGCTCTTCCGCATCCAACGGAGCAGGAAGGAGCGGACGGGGTGCGCTGTACTCGCCGGAGTCGAGCTCGCGGCGGCGGCCGGAGCTCGGGGTTGGTGCGGGTTGGCGCTAGGGGGCACGACAGGTCGCACGGGTGGGCGCGCTCGGCTCCTGGAAGGGTGCTGAGCACGTTGCCGTGCTCGGGAGTTAGCTACGGTGGCTCTAGCACCGACTGCGTCATCGCCGGCGGCGAGGAACTGTCGGCTCCGACAGTCGGGGTGGTTAGAAGGCACGGACGGGCACGGGGAGAGAGGGGAAATGGACAGGGGCTCACGAGGGGTCGGGAGAGAAGCTCGGTGGGCTCGGGGAGGCCTCTGCAACGGCGAATTGACGACGGCGATCTCCGGGCACCGGAGATGAGGACGACGACGCTCCGGTCGACTGCGGCCTCCTCTGGTCGCGTGCGTCGCGTGTGTAGCTCCACGGGGTCAGGGCGGAGCTCAGAGATGCATAGTGGGAGCGAGGGAGTGGCTGGCCGCGGAGTTTCTCAGCGGAGTGGCCATGGCGGCTTCGGCCATGAGGGGAAAAGGAGCAGGGGAGTGAGAGGGAGAGAGCAGGGAGGCAAGGGAGCGGACGAGGGGGTTCCAGGGGGGGGGGGGTTCGTGGCATCCTTAGCCGATCCGGGGCGGGGCGGCAAGCAGGAGGTGGCCGGCGCGTGCGCGCGCGCGTCGGGCACACGCCCTCCTGCCTACTGGCAGGAGGTTGAAGACGGTGGCGACTGCGGTGGGCTGGACCGCACAGTAACGGGCCGCGCAGAAACTGGGCCGGCTACAGGTAAGTGGCCCAGGTACGGGTCTTTCTCTCTCTCTCCTTTTCTAATTATCTCAGTTTTCTATTATTCTGTAAATTTAGGGCTTTATTAAAAATACTCAGACACTTTCAAAAATCATGAAACTAATCATGGCTACTGTTTAGAATATATCCAACAGTAAACATTTTAGTTTATGATTATTTGAGCATTTGAAATATTTAATAGCATTTAAATGCCCAAATGAAAATACTATATGATTTAATTCAGTGACCAAATATGTCCTGCAAAAATATAAACCATTTTTGGTAGATGCTTCCACCTCAAACCAGAAATGTTGAACATTTTTAGAGGACATTCTGAGTTCAATGAAAAAGGTTTTATTTTGACCCTAGTTGAATTCATTTGGTGCTAGGGCTTAGTCAATCCCCATCTCAGGTTTAAATGAAATTTAAACATGATGTAACACTCTAATGCATGCACTAGGCATTGTCAGAACTAGGGATGTGACAACTCACCCCCACTAAACAAGAATCTCGTCTCGAGATTCAAGCGTAGGGTAAGGTGAAAGGTAAACGCAACTAGTATAATCTTCACGATCCAGGGTGCACTTCAGTTGAACGTTGATTCATTCATCATTATTGTCTTGAAGTCTTGCTCTGAGAAATCCTGTCAACATGACATGGAGGGAAGAAGGAGACTCTAGAAGGGTCGATCTTCTCGAAGATCGAACAACTCAGGATTAACTCGCGGAATGAGACATAGCAACATCTCTCGGTTGAGACACGAGATACACATCAAGAGGGGTGGAAAGAAACGGATGACGAAGGTTCACTAGGTAGACAACAATTCCACACCTAGGAAGGTGGTAAACGATTATCAACGTAGCGAGGAGTTGAGTTGCCATGATACCACGACGAAACATCCTGGAGGAGGGTGATTCGTAGATTATTATCTTAAGTGGCAAAAAGAATTACTTTTGATATAGAGATCATTGAGACTCTCTATATCAGCCTAAGGCAAATCACAGCAATCGTTTGGAGGGGGTCGGTAGAATGGCATACTCAAACTTGGATGATGTGGATTACCTTGTTGAAGACAACGTAATGGATGAATTTGCTTATCACCGGAAATGGAAGAGACCCATGGTAGAATGGCACATTGGCGGTGCAAGCTAGGAACAAAATGCAAATGCTGGGAATGAATCTGGTAACTGGGGAAGAACCCAACAATAGAGAGTGAATTCACTGTTTGAAAAGATCATAGCATTGCCGAGGAAACTGAGAGCAAACCCAGCTAGTGCCGATGATAACACGTAGCGCTTGTGCGTGCTCTCAAGAACTTGAGCATTTCCATATTCATCAAGGTTTTACCAACATCCGTGTCAAGGGTCCGGTAACACAACTTACTACCATGATGAATGTGATGGAGGATGCAGATGCAAAGGAAGATAACACCTTCTCAAATTTCACCCTTGGCGGGGCCAAGGAAATAAAATCTGGATGATCGACCGAGAGACATTTAGCACTCCGCTTCTAATGTTCTCCTTGATGTGCTAGCGTAATCCACCCATAGATATGGGTTGATATCTAGAACATCAAGTAAAAGGTCGGACTTCGGGAGCAATAGAATCCATAAGGAACAGTTTCGGAGGTAAATCCTACGAAATCCTTATGGGGAGGTGGCCAACTTCCTCAAACAAGATACTACAATGATAGGTCTTCCGGCTGGGTGTGTTGGCCACGACATCCACTTTACCGGTTATCGAGGGACCAATATTATAGTTCTTGGGAATGTTCCAACCATCATAACTGCCTGAGATTCAGATCTGGTTGGTGTCAGGATATTCCAGACTCATCGAGTCTAGGAAGGAAAACGAAAGTTTGCAACACAAATCGACGAGATGACGTTGCGAGATTCTCGGGAAATGAACTACGATAGTAAGCTCCAAAACATGAGCTGGTTCTGCTACAAACATGTGAACACGTTGTCCCAGACAAGCATGACCACGTGGTAGTCTTATAATAAAACACTACCGAGTTCAGGAGGAGAACCATCATCGAGGATATCAAAGTCTTTACGCAAGTCCATGGATTAGATCCCAAGCATAGACTTCTTTTCCTTGAACAAGTCAATCAGTGGCTTAGTGTGCTAGGGACACATATAGAATGAAGGTTGCAAGTCTCCAGACTATAGAATACTTCGCACGTGTGCATGACTGATTTGGGATGATTCCAAAGGAAATAAAACAATCTTTCTCAAATTCACGGCGGCAACTTTCACCAAATGCACGTGTATAAGAGGAAGTCACTCCTTTCATCAAACAAATACTTCATGAGCTAGCATGAAGAAAATGCTTTCAAAAGTTTCCAACACTAGCTTAATGTTCAACAACATCATGGAGGAGATAAGGATGTTGCCAATGGGCTCAACAACAATTCATCTAGGTTTGCTTTTAAAAGGAATTCCATAGTTAAGTGAACACGGTGATAGCATTGGTCAGACCAAAGATGTAATGGTGTATGCTCGAGGGATCAACCACGAATAAGACAACATTACGAGCATCGTTGGTACTAATTTGATTTGACGATAGCCCACACTCAAATCAAAGGATTGATAAGACAATAGGTCCAGCAACTGATCACAAGGACCAATCGATGAAGATATCATCTTTCTTCAGCACACCCTACACAAGAATATCCCTTTGGAACGAACTAAGTCAAGCAAGCTTTTATCTTCCAACTCTCCAAGTTGTTGTCTAGCTTAACCAACTAGCTCAGGGATATCTAACACCGATTTTTGGAGAGAAGGTGGTTCACAAGAACCCAACTTGATCACGAGATCAACATAGCGGTCAGGCGACAACCTGGTGATACTTCCGAGAAGAAATTTGGACTATCATGAACCACCGGTATGTTACTAAGCTCGAGAATAATCTTACTTTTCAGGGCAAGACGATATGATCAAATAAGCAAGGATTGGCACTATCCTAACTCACTGATCGGAGAGTGCACCAGAAATAAGGACTAGGTAGCACAATCAACCTTAGGGTGACGATTCAATAATCAACACGCTAAGAATGAGGTTATCGTCCATTTAACTACCAAGCAATGGAGTTGCTAGCAGTATTGATTTCACACGCCATGATTCATTTGTCGGCATTCCGGTTACAATAACACGGAAACCAAGAAATTATCAATGATGATCAGAAGTATTACTGCGTCAAGAATTCATAAGATGGTGTGCAATTCCCATGATATTCCTGATATAAAGATGGTAATACTTCAAGGTAGAACAGACCAGAAGCTGGATTGGCATTTTGATCTGCGGAATACAATTGCTTTGACCCAATCCTAGATATGGATGAGATTCTGGAGTTTGTTTCTCCTATTCATTCTGAAATAGAATGGCTTGGCGGACCACAAGGGTAATAGGCATCGACGAACGAATGCACGCATACTCTTGACTATCAATTGATAGGCGAGGGTCGGAAACAACTAAGATGGGACAACTCAAAAGAACATATGATTTTCTGAGTTGTGGATGCATGGATTAGCATGTCGAACGAAGTTCAACATATTTCTTTCGGATAACCCATGCAGAAAGGTAGAACTGGCAGAGCCACAATATATAATGGAGAACTCATCAAGAATAATCCTGTTGTGATATTTCAGTTCAACGAGGAACTTCTGCCATAAGTAGTTCATGGTATTTGGAAGAAGAAGATACCACGGACTTCAAGGACTATCGCAAAGGTTACTAATATCCTAAAGACACTAGCAATTACTATCAACATGAAGTAGGTAGAGTGAATCTCGGGTTCAAGAACCCAGGAACAGAATACCTATTACTAAGTAGCATCACGGGATGCTTTCGAGAATGATGGCCAGAATCATCACACTGGGAACACAAATCATGGCTGAATTACTAGATGATCCCCTAAGACACCTAGGGTCATAATAATATCTCCAACATATATGTCAAGGTAACGGAGTACCTCAACTCACTGATTAGTGTGGTTAATCTGGCCCATGGGAACATTGAAACGGGAAGAAAGGATTTGCAAATGCATCAGACTACTTAGAAACCTGGGATGACTCGGACAGCATAACGGCTGTAAATGCTCAGAAAAGATTTGAGACATTCACAAAAATGGTGGCATAACCACTCAGAAGCACAATATCAAGGTTTCGAGATCAACAATTAACATACGGAAGTAGTAGGAACTGAACTGAGACTTAAATCCAACAATCTTATAAGTCCACTGATTAGTAACACGTGATCCTAATAGAAAGAAGAGATAGCCTAGTTCTTAATCCCCGTAGAAGAGAAGATGATGACTCAGATCAGAAGGCCATGAGGTATAAGGAGTAAAAAGAGCCTTACGTTCCATCCCACAATCAATTCCCTTATATAACTAAAGAATTTCTAGACTCAACTTCGACCAGTTTGGCTTGGTAATCCTACAGGCAGTCAAGCTCTGATACCAACGCTGTCAGGACCCCGACTCAATGCCACATAGATCTAGCATGTAACACTTCATATCACTTTGCGGCCTCACGCACGGTATTCCCACGGGTGTCGCCTTACCTTTACCCGGGACCGTTTGCGCCTTTTGGCACACGTATATGACAGTGTCGCTAGCATCCATATGATAAGGAGCCCGGGCTGACATGGCTAGTCGTAAACCCAAAGTGGCACAGACTTACAGGGACAGGCATCCATGACCCAGCATCGAACGTGTCGGTCATCAGCGAGTGAATCCAGGCTGTAGCACTGGGCTAGCAGGACTCCGGTGAACCGGGCTGTAGCGGGCTAACAGGACTCCGGTATTCATCGCGTGACATTTCCCCGAAGGGACAGACACAGGAACGAAGAAGGACACATGCCGGCCAGCCTAAGTGTTCCGGAGCAGTAGCAAGCTACCATGGCTCGGTGGAAACACTAGGAGACATTTCCCGGTAAGAGAGGCTACTAAAGATAAACAACTAGATGGTCAGATCCCACACATACCAAGCATTTCAATAACATACACACAATATGCTCGATATGTGCAAATACAACATGGCATCACAACATGACTCTACGACTCAAGTAATTTATTCAATAGGCTCCGAGGAGCGAGATATTACAAACATGGGTCTCATGACCCAACAATCAGAGCATACAAGTCAAAGCACAAGCGGAAGCTATCATGTCTGAGTACAGACATCTATAAATGAAAAAGGCTGAGAAGCCTGACTATCTATCAGATCCTGCCGAGGGCACAAGATCGTAGCTGAGGTATCAAGCTAAACGTCGAAGTCCACGCGGAACTACTAGTGAGACCGAAGTCTCTCTGCAAAAACATAAAATAGGCAAACGTGAGTACAAATGTACCCAGCAAGACTTACATCAGATCTATCTACATATGCATCATTATCAACAAAGGGGATGGTGGGGTTTAACTGCAGCAAGCCAGCTTTGACTCGGTGGCTATCCTGAACTACGACTGCAAGTAACTCTTTTGAGGTGGCGCACACGAGTCCACATATTCACCAACCAATACACCACTATGGATCCGCTCCCGTCTCCCTACGAGAACGCCATCCATAGCACTCACGCTTATCTTGCGTATTTTAGAGTATCCACTTTCACTTGTCTATGAACTGATATAAGCAACCCAGAAGTCCTTTTCCGCGGACACGGCTATTCGAATAGATGATGTTAACCCTGCAGGGGTGTACTTCTTCACACACGCTCTCACCACTTACCGCCGTTTACACGACATGTACTCGGCAACCTTCAAGCGGAAGCCCAACGTGGGTGTCGGCCACGGCCTACCTAAACACTCAAGTCTCTAGTCCAGGTTTATCGCCTATTCGGGTTCCATCCATGAGGAGATCCGGCCGGAGTTTCGCTCACAGCCCCAAACGATGTGAACAGGGTTCCCGAGACACCAAACGGGCGCCCGGTTACACCGTGCCACGTGCCTACCGCATCACAGCCCACCCCTACGGTCAGCGCTGCGCACGGCCTCCAGCATACTACAAACACCAGAAACTACTTGCAACTCCTGGACAGAGGACAAGGGTGATTAAGAAGCCGAGAGGGTCCATTGGTTTCGGGCCCAATGCGTGGTAGTAGCTGAATCATGGATCACAAACACAGAACTCAGTTCCTGAGGACGGCTGCAATGAGACAACCCACCATGTACTCCTACATGGCCTCTCACCGCTACCTTTACCAAATCGTGTTCACACACTTAGCTCACACATAGTAGGACATGTTCACACGCCTCTGATTCATCCCCGATGAATCAGTCCTGACTCAACTCTAAGCAGTAGCAGGCATGACAAACAAACATGAATGAGTAGGCACAACAGGGCTCAAACAACTCCTACTCATGCTAGTGGGTTTCATCTAATTACTGTGGAATGACAGGTCATGCAAAGGATAAAGGGGTTCAGCTACCGCAGCAAGTAACAGATGAATCGTTGTTGTCCTAATGCAGTAAAAGAGAGCAGGAGCGAGAGAGTGGGATTTTATCGGAATGAACAAGGGGGTTTTGCTTGCCTGGCACTTCTGAAGATAGCATTGAGTCTTCATCAGTGTCAACAATCACATCGTCGATACAACGTCTACCGAGGGGGAACAACACCGGCAAACACAGAAGAAACACAATCAATGCAATGCACAATATGATGCATGCTATGACATGGCAATATGAATGTGTTTTGGGCTAATGCAACTAGCAACAGATTAAATGAAGTTGGTTTGAATACAAGATTCAAATTCAAACTCCATATGTGATTATTCAAATGCCATTTATATGATTTGTGCTAAACAGCAGCTATAAGTTGTTCTAACATGCATGAAAATGGTACAGATGGATTCCTTGAATTTTTCTGATAATTCTTCATATATAATTTATTTAATTTGGAGTTACGGTTAATTTTCTATGATTTATTGAAGTTTTAGTTATTTTCTGGAATTTCAGAATTAAGTTAAATCCAGAAAATGAGTTATGACATCAGCACTGCGTCATGCTTGCATCAGCAAGTCAACAGGGCTGCCCCGGGTCAAACCTGACGTGTGGGGTCCACACGTCAGTGACACAGGGACTAATCCCGCGTTGACCCGGGCTGGTTAGCTTTGACTAAGCCCTGGGGCCCACTTGTCAGCGTCAGTAGGTGGGGGGTTAGTGACTAATTAACTAAGCCACGTCGACTTCGCCGGAGTTCGGCCGGCGACGACCAAAACTGCGGCGGGAGCTCGCCGGACTTGAGCTACAGGCGGCGGCTGGACTCGCGGAGACCACCGGGGCGTAGCCCGTGCTCTTCCGCATCCAACGGAGCAGGAAGGAGCGGACGGGGTGCGCTGTACTCGCCGGAGTCGAGCTCGCGGCGGCGGCCGGAGCTCGGGGTTGGTGCGGGTTGGCGCTAGGGGGCACGGCAGGTCGCACGGGTGGGCGCGCTCGGCTCCTGGAAGCGTGCTGAGCACGTTGCCGTGCTCGGGAGTTAGCTACGGTGGCTCTAGCACCGACTGCGTCATCGCCGGCGGCGAGGAACTGTCGGCTCCGACAGTCGGGGTGGTTAGAAGGCACGGACGGGCACGGGGAGAGAGGGGAAATGGACAGGGGCTCACGAGGGGTCGGGAGAGAAGCTCGGTGGGCTCGGGGAGGCCTCTGCAACGGCGAATTGACGACGGCGATCTCCGGGCACCGGAGATGAGGACGACGACGCTCCGGTCGACTGCGGCCTCCTCTGGTCGCGTGCGTCGCGTGTGTAGCTCCACGGGGTCAGCGCAGAGCTCAGAGATGCATAGTGGGAGCGAGGGAGTGGCTGGCCGCGGAGTTTCTCAGCGGAGTGGCCATGGCGGCTTCGGCCATGAGGGGAAAAGGAGCAGGGGAGTGAGAGGGAGAGAGCAGGGAGGCAAGGGAGCGGACGAGGGGGTTCCAGGGGGGGTTTCGTGGCATCCTTAGCCGATCCGGGGCGGGGCGGCAAGCAGGAGGTGGCCGGCGCGTGCGCGCGCGCGTCGGGCACACGCCCTCCTGCCTACTGGCAGGAGGTTGAAGACAGTGGCGACTGCGGTGGGCTGGACCGCACAGTAACGGGCCGCGCAGAAACTGGGCCGGCTACAGGTAAGTGGCCCAGGTACGGGTCTTTCTCTCTCTCTCCTTTTCTAATTATCTCAGTTTTCTATTATTCTGTAAATTTAGGGCTTTATTAAAAATACTCAGACACTTTCAAAAATCATGAAACTAATCATGGCTACTGTTTAGAATATATCCAACAGTAAACATTTTAGTTTATGATTATTTGAGCATTTGAAATATTTAATAGCATTTAAATGCCCAAATGAAAATACTATATGATTTAATTCAGTGACCAAATATGTCCTGCAAAAATATAAACCATTTTTGGTAGATGCTTCCACCTCAAACCAGAAATGTTGAACATTTTTAGAGGACATTTTGAGTTCAATGAAAAAGGTTTTATTTTGACCCTAGTTGAATTCATTTGGTGCTAGGGCTTAGTCAATCCCCATCTCAGGTTTAAATGAAATTTAAACATGATGTAACACTCTAATGCATGCACTAGGCATTGTCAGAACTAGGGATGTGACACATTGATTTAAGCCTCCCCCAAGCTTGAGCGATGCTTTATCCTTCGCGAGGCCAAAAATTATATATATAATTGCGATCACGATGAACAGGATGCATAGGATAAAACTTCTGATGAAATTCCAATTTCAATCGTTTGTAATTCCAAGACCCCATATCATCACATAGCCTATACCATGTCAATGCATCTCCCCTCAAAGATAAAGGGAAGACCTTCTTCTTAACAACATCTCCGGGTACACCTGCAAGCTTAAATAATCCACAAACTTCATCCACATATATCAGATGTTCATCAGGATGTTTTGTTCCATCTCCTAAAAAAGATTAGCTAGCAGTTTTTCTATCATACCCGCAGGAACTTCAAAGCAAGTATTTTCATTTTCATTTTCAATAGGTTCAGTAGGTTGAGGAGCAACTCTTTGCTCTACTAGTCGGGGTGAAGATACCCCGAACAAGCCCCTTAGAGGATTACTTTCCATAGTAACAAGTGACAGTAAATTTCAGCACACTATATAAAATTTTCCTTACCAAATTCCAGCTACCAAAGGTGCTTCACTCCTCGGCAACGGCGCCAGAAAAGAGTCTTGATGACCCACAAGTATAGGGGATCTATCATAATCCTTTTGATAAGTAAGAGTGTCGAACCCAACGAGGAGCAGAAGGAAATGATAAGCGGTTTCCAGCAAGGTATTCTCTGTAAGTACTGAAATAAGTGATAACAGATAGTTCTGTGATAAGATAATTTGTAACGAGCAACAAGTAACAAAAGTAAATAAGGTGCAGCAAGGTGGCCCAATACATTTTTTAGCAAAGGACAAGCCTGGACAAACTCTTATATGATGTAAAGCGCTCCTGAGGACACATGGGAATATCGTCAAGCTAGTTTTCATCACGTTCATACAATTCGCATTCGGTACTTCTATAATTTGGTATGTGGGTGGACCGGTGCTTGGGTGCTGCCCTTCCTTGGACAAGCATCCCACTTATGATTAACCTCTATTGCAAGCAGCCGCAACTACAACAAAAGTATTAAGGTAAACCTAACCATAGCATGAAACATATGGATCCAAATCAGCCCCTTACGAAGCAACGCATAAACTAGGGTTTAAGCTTCTGTCACTCTAGCAACCCATCATCTACTTATTACTTCCCAATGCCTTCCTCTAGGCCCAAATAATGGTGAAGTGTCATGTAGTCGATGTTCACATAACACCACTAGAGGAGAGACAACATACATCTCATCAAAATATTGAACGAATACCAAATTCACATGACTACTAATAGCAAGACTTCTCCCATGTCCTCAGGAACAAAAGTAACTACTCACAAAGCATAAACATGTTCACAATCAGAGGGGTATTAATATGCATATAGGATCTGAACATATGATCTTCCACCAATTGAAACAACTAGCATCAACTACAAGGAGTAATTAACACTACTAGCAACCTACTAGCACCAATCCCAGACATGGAGACAAGAATTGGATACAAGAGATGAACTAGGGTTTTGAGATGAGATGGTGCTGATGAAGATGTTGATGGAGATTGCCCTCTCCTGATGAGAGGAGCGTTGGTGATGATGATGGCGATGATTTCCCCCTCCGGGAGGGAAGTTTCCCCGGCATAACAGCTCCGCCAGAGCCGTAGATTGGTTCCGCCAAGGTTCCGCCTCGTGGCGGCGGAGTTTCGTCCGAGAAGATGGCTTATGATTTTTTTCATCGAAAGACTCCATGTAGCAGAAGATGGCCACCGGAGGGCCACCAGGGGGCCCACGAGGTAGGGGCGCGCCAAGGGGGTAGGGCGCGCCCCCACCCTCGTGGGCAGGGTGTGGCCCCCTGGTGAAGTGCTTGCTCTCAATATTTTTTATATATTTGGAAAACATCTTTCGTGAAGTTTCAGGACTTTTGGAGTTGTCCATAATAGGTCTCTAATATTTGCTCCTTTTCCAGCCCAGAATCCCAGATGCCCGCATTCTCCCTCTTTATGTAAACCTTGTAAAATAAGAGAGAATAGGGATAAGTATTGTGACATAATGTGTAATAACAGCCCATAATGCAATAAATATTGATATAAAAGCATGATGCAAAATGGATGTATCATTCATCAGCACGGTCGTGTCTTGACGGTATGGGCTCGACGGCCTCATCATTGAATTGTGGAAGTAACCGACACTTCGGATAACTCTTAGTTGGGCGTTGAAAGCCGTACTCTTCGGCAGCCAGGACTTGGGTCCATCTATCGTTGAGTGTATCCTGCTCGGGTTGGAGCCGCTGCTGCTGCTTTTTTAGACTTCTCGCAGTGGCGATTAGCTGGCGCTTAAAGCGCTCCTGCTCGAGTGGTTCCTCCGGCACGATGAAGTCTTCGTCACCGAGGCTCACATCGTCTTCAGAGCGCAGTAGATAATTACTATCTTCCGAGTCCCCGTTCCCGACCAGATCGTCGGTGTTGACTTGCCCCTCTCCCACATCGTCTTGTTCGGATGTGGGCTCGACGGGGGCTTTTGGCTTTTCGGCACCCTCCGGAGTGTTATCGTCTCCGGTGCTAGTATTACTATCTTTGCCACGACGCGATTTTGAGTGGCGTCACTGGCGTCAACATTTCAGTGGTGCCTCATTAGGTTTGTCCTCTACCGGATCTTTCCTATTTGCATGGTCATCCTCTTTGGGTGTGTCCACTATGTATACGTCGTATGTGAAAGTAGCCATCCAACGTCCTGTAATCGGCGGGTCATGGCCTTGTTCGTCTCCGGCATTGTCGTCCATGCTGTTGATGTCTTCGGAGGCATAATCCAGCATGTCGGTTAAGTCTTCGACAATGGCTATGAAGTGGGTAGTGGGTGGGACGTGAAGTTCCCCGCTCTCAGCCCCTAGTACGGGTTGGGCGTAGTTCGGAAGTGATTCCTCTATAATAGCGAGGGATCGCATTAAGTCCAAGGCCTCGTTTAAGAGCGAGGTTTGGACGTGGAAGTGAGAGTCCGTGGGGCTGGCCGGGGTGAATGCCTCCCAGCCCTGCCTACTTGGCGCAGACTTCAAGAGTTCGGATCTGGAGTCCGGGGGTGAGTCCGACCTTTTAATGATAGGGGGAACCTGGACTGATTCCGAGTTCACCATGGACACGATCGCCTCCAGATCCTCGATAATGCGGTTTGCAACAGAGAGTCCGGTGGGCTCCATACTCCCATCTTCAGACCTGATGGTTTGCTCCAGATCTAAGGCTAGAGCGATGGTCGGGGTCATGAACCCTTCGAAGATCAAGTCTCCTCGAATATCCGCGACATAGTTTAGGTTCCCGAAACTGATCTGGTGACCAGGGGCGTAGCTGTTGATCTGTTTGAGGTGGCCAATCGAGTTGGCATGCAGAACGAAGCCACCGAATACAAAAATCTGACCGGGGAGGTAAGCTTCCCCGGAGATGGCATCAGTGTAGATGATCGAATGAGCCATCGAGCCTTCTGTTGATGGCACAGTGGAACTCTCAATGAAAGCACCAAATGTCGGTGTCAAAACCGGTCGATCTCGGGTAGGGGGTCCCGGACTGTGCGTCTGAGGATCGAAGGTAACAGGAGACAATGGACATGATGTTTACCCAGGTTTGGGCCCTCTTAATGGAGGTAATACCCTACTTCTTGCTTGATTTACTCTGATGAGTATAGGGGTTACAAGAGTTGATCCACATCGAGATCGTAATGGCTAAACCCTAAATGTCTAGCCTATATGATTATGATTTCCTCTATAGACTAAACCCTCTGGTTTATATAGACACCGGAGGGGCCTAGGGTTGTACAGAGTCGGTTTATAGAGAAAGGAATCTTCATATCCGAACGCCAAGCTTGCCATCCACGCAAAGGCCTTCTATCTTGTATCTTCACGGCCCACTAGTCCGGCCCATGTCACATAGCCCGGACGCCTGGGGACCCCCTAATCCAGGACTCCCTCAACGCTTCCGCTTAGTGATCTTCAAGGGTATGAAGATGCACTCCCTCTCTCTCGTTGCTAGTACCTTCTAGATTGATCTTGGTGACACATATGATTTTTTTTGAACTATTACTACGTTACCCAACATATATTATCTGTTTTGGATGTTTTATATGCATTAATAATTTAATATGCTATTTTAAATGATTTTTGGGACTAACCTATTAACCTAGAGCCAAGTGCCAGTTCTTGTTTTTTGCTTGTTTTAGAGTTCCGCAGAAAAGGAATACTAAACGGAATGAAACTTTTGCGATGATTTTTCTTGGACCAGAAGACATCTAGAGGGCTTGGACTGCACGTCAGGAAAGCCATGAGGCGGCCACAAGGTCAGGAGGCGCGCCCAGGGGGTAGGGCGCACCCCACCCTTGTGGGCCCCTCGTGACTCCACCGACCTATTTCTTCCGCCTATATATTCTCAAATATCCCAAAACCTTCCAGGGGAGCCACGAAACCACTTTTCCACCGCCGCAACTTTCTGTACCCGTGAGATCCCATCTAGGGGCCTTTTCCGGCATCCTGCTGGAGGGGGATTCGATCACGGAGGGCTTCTACATCAACACCATTGCCTCTTCGATGAAGCGTGAGTAGTTTACCACAAACCTATGGGTCCATAGATAGTAGCTAGATGTCTTCTTCTCTCTCTTTGATTCTCAATACAAAGTGCTCCTCGATGTTATTGGAGATCTATTCGATGTAATACTCTTTTGCGGTGTGTTTGCCGAGATCCGATGAATTTTGGATTTATGATCAGCTTATCTATGAATATTATTTGAATCTCCTCTGAATTCTTATATGCATGTTTTGATATCTTTGCAAGTCTCTTCGAACTATTGCTTTGGTTTGGAAACTAGATTGGTTTTTCTTGCAATGGGAGAAGTGCTTAGCTTTGGGTTCGATCTTGTGATGTCCTTTCCGAGTGACAGTAGGGGCAGCAAGCCACGTATTGTATTGTTGCCATCGAGGATAACAAGATGGGGTTTTCATCATATTGCTTGAGTTTATCCGTCTACATCATTTCATCTTGCTTAATGCGTTACTCTATTCTTCATGAACTTAATACTCTAGATGCAGGCATGAATCGGTCGATGTGTGGAGTAATAGTAGTAGATGCAGGCAGGAGTCGGTCTACTTGATACGGATGTGATGCCTATATTCATGATCATTGCCTTAGATATCGTCATAACTTTGCACTTTTCTATCAATTGCTCGGCAGTAATTTGTTCACCCACCGTAATATTTTCTATCTTGAGAGAAGCCTCTAGTGAAACCTATGGTCCCCGGGTCTACTTTCCATCATATAAGTTTTCGACCTACAATTTTAGTTTCCTATTTACTTTCTTTGCAATCTTTTATTTTCCTTTCCATAAACCAAAAATATCACTTTACTGTTTATCCATCTATATCAGATCTCACTTTGCAAATAACCGTGAAGGGATTGAGAACCCCTTTATCGCGTTGGGTGCAAGTTGGTGTTTGTTTGTGCAGGTATTTGGTGGCTTGTGCGCTGTCTCCTACTGGATTGATACCTTGGGTCTCAAAACTGAGGGAAAAATACTTACTCTACTTTGCTGCATCACCCTTTCCTCTTCAAGGGAAAAACCAATGCAAGCTCAAGAGGTAGTGCCACTCCTTGGTCCATAGTCCAGCAAATCCTTACGCAAAACATCAAAACTTCACAACACAAAACTTCAACAGAAAATCTCGTAAGCTCCGTTAGTATAAGAAAATAAATCACCACTTTTAGTACTGTTTTGAACTCATTCTTTATTTATATTTGTGTAATATCTACTGCATTCCAAAATTTCCATGGTTCATACCCCTCGATACTAGCCATAGATGCATCAAAATAAGCAAACAACATGCGAAAAACAGAATCTGTCAAAAACAGAACATCCTGTAGCAATCTGACTATTTCGAATACTTCTGTAACTCTAAAAATCCTGAGAAAATAGGAAGTTAAAGAAAATTTGTTTATTAATCTTCTGAAAAAATAATCAGTATTTTATCACATTCCTGTTAGCAATAATAATTGTTTTCATGAGCGCAAAAGTTTCTGTTTTTCAGCAAGATCAAATATACTATCACCGTAGGCTATCCCATAGGTCTTACTTGGCACAAACACTAATTAATACACAAAACCATGTCTAACTAGAGGCTAGACGAAATTTTTATTGCAAAACAGCAAGGAAAAATATTGGGTTGTCTCCCAACAAGCGTTTTTCTTTAAATCCTTTTAGCTAGGCATTGAGATTTCAATGATGCTCACATGAAAGACAAGAATTGAAGCGCGAGAGCATCATAAAACACGTGTCAAACACATCTAAGTCTATCATACTTCCTATGTATAGGAATTTTATAAGCAAACAAATTATCAAGGCAAGCAAAAACTAGCATATGCAAGGAAGAAGAAAGAAATGATAGAAATTTCAACATGAAGAGAGGTAATTTAATATCACAATAATTTCGACAACCATATTTTCCTCTCTCATAATAATTACATGTAGGATCATAAGCAAATTCATCAATAAAGCTATCACATAACATACTCTCAACATGATCCACATGCATGCGAAGTTGACACTCTTCCAAAATAGTGGGATTAACATTAGCTAAAGTCATGACCTCTCCAAACCCACTTTTATCAAAAATTTCATAAGATTGAACATTCTCCAAATATGTGGGATCTAAAGTTGACACTCTTCCAAACCCACTTTCAATATTATTGCAAACACTATTATCAATCTCATATTCATCATGGGGCTTACATAATTTTTCAAGATCATAAGAAGAATCACCCCAATCGTGATCATTAAAACAAGTAGTGGACATAGCAAAACTAGCATCCCCAAGCTTAGGGTTTTGCATATTATTAGCATAATTGACATTAATAGAATTTATAATAACATCATCGCAATCATGCTTTTTATTCAAAGATCTATCATGAATTACTTCATAAAGTACTACATCACAATTTGGAGATTCACGAATTTCAAGCAAAACTTCATAAAGATAATCTAGTGCACAAAACTCATTAGCAACTGGTTCATCATAATTGGATCTCTTAAAAAGATTAGTAAACGGATGAGGATCCATAAATCTTAGGTTCTATGATTTGCAATTAATGCATGATTATTCCAACCAAATGAGCAAACGAGCCAAATAAGACATCAAGGCAAACGAAAAGACGAAAGGAAGAGGGGCGAAGAAAAGGCAAATCTTTTCGAAAATTGTTTTAGAAGTGGGGGAGAGGAAAACGAGAGGCAAATGGCAAATAATGTAATGCGAGGGATGAGAGTTTATGATGGGTACTTGGTATGTCTCGGCTTGGCATAGATCTCCCCAGCAACGGCGCGAGAAATTCTTCCTGCTACATCTTGAGCTTGCGTTGGTTTTTCCCTTGAAGAGGAAAGGATGATGAAGCAAATTAGAGTAAGTATTTTCCTCAGTTCTGAGAACCAAGGTACAATCTAGTAGGAGACAACGTGCAAGCCACTGAATTACCTGCACAAACAAACACCAAATTGCACCCAACGTGATAAAGGGGTTTTCAATCCCTTCACGATTATTTGCAACGTGAGATCTGATAGAGATGGACAAACGGCAAAGTAATGTTTTTGGTATTTTTGGTTTATGGAATGGAAAGTAAAATATTGCAAAGAAAATAAATAGGAAATCAAAAGTGTAGATCAGAAACTTATAAGATGGAAAATAGACTCGGGGCCATAGGTTTCACTAGAGGCTTCTCTCGAGATATAAATTATTACGGTGGGTGAACAAATTACTGCCGAGCAATTGATAGAAAAGCGCAAAGTTATGACGATATCTAAGGCAATGATCATGAATATAAGCATCACATCTGTGTCAAGTAGACCGAAACGATTCTGCATCTACTACTATTACTCCACACATCGACCACTATCCAGCATGCATCTAGAGTATTAAATTCATAAGAACAGAGTAACACTTTGAGCAAGATGACATGATGTAGAGGAATTAACTCAAGCAATATGATGAAAACCCCATCTTTTTATCCTCGATATCAACAATACAATATGTGTCGGTTCCCCTTCTGTCACTAGGATGGAGCACCGCAAGATTGAACCCAAATCTAAGCACTTCTCCCATTGCAAGAAAAACCAATCTAGTTGGCCAAACCAAATCGATAGTTCGAAGAGACTTGCAAAGATATCAAATCATGCATATTAGAATTTAGAGAAGATTCAAATAATATTCATAGAAAAGCTGATCATAAATCCAAAATTCATCGGATCTCGGTAAACACACCGCAAAAGAGTATTACATCGAATAGATCTCCAATAACATCGAGGAGAACTTTGGATTGAGAATCGAAGAGAGAGAAGAAGCTATCTAGCTATTAGCTATGCACCCATAGGTCTATGGTAAACTACTCATGCTTCATCGGAGAGGCAATGGTGTTGATGTAGAAGCCCTCCATGATCGAATCCCCCTCCGGCAGGATGCCGAAAAAGGCCCTTAGATGGGATCTCACGGGTACAGAAGGTTGCGGCGGTGGAAAAGTGGTTTTGTGGCTCCCCTGGAAGTTTTTGGGGTATATGAGAATATATAGGAGGAAGATCTAGGTCAGGAGGTCACCGAGCGGCCCACAAGGTTGGGGGCGCACCCCACCCCCTGGGCGCACCCTCAACCCTTGTGGCCGCCTTGTGGCTCTTTTGACTTGCACTCCAAGTCTCCTTGGTGTCGTCTGGCCCAGGAAAAATCATCGCGAAAGTTTTATTCCGTTTGGACTCCATTTGGTATTCCTTTTCTGCGAAACTCTAAAACAAGGAAAAAACAGGAACTGACACTGGGCTCTAGGTTAATAGGTTAGCCCCAAAAATCATATAAAATAGCATATTAATGCATATAAAACATCCAAAATAGATAATATAATAGCATGGAATAATAAAAAAAATTATAGATACATTGGAGACATATCAAGTAGCAGGAAGAATTTCTTGCGCCGTTGCCGGGGAGATCTACGCCAAGCCGAGACATACCAAGTACCCATCATAAACTCTCATCCCTCACATTATATTATTTGCCATTCGGCTATCATTTTCCTCTACCCAACTTCTAAAACGATTTTTGAAAAGATTTGCCTTTTCTTCGCCCCTCTTCCGTCCTTCTTCTCCGCTTGCTTTTTGTGTGCTCGTGTGTTGGATTGCTTACTTTGTCACAATGGCTCCACCAAAAATCATTGACTCTCACCCTAGGAGGTTGGTCGAAATTGAGAATAATGTTAGAAGCTTCATGTCTTTGCAATTTGAGCATAATAATTTCTTTAGAAAGGAGCTCAAGGAGCAGAAAAGTTTTACGGAATACATGAATAAAGAGCTTGATGATATGTCTAAGGAATTTTATGGTCTAAGATCTCAGTTTGCTCATCTTGAAAATTTAGTAGGCCAAATTTCTGATAAGCAAGCTACCTTCATAAATAAGATGGCCGCTAAACCAGAATCTTTAAATAATGATGAAGCTCTTAAAGTGATTGATGTGAATCCTATTGAATCTTTGTTTTCCAATATAAATCTTGATAAAGATGGGACTGAAGATGATTCAACTTTAGTGAGAAGGCGTCCCAATGATTCAAAGTTTTTAGATCTTGATGCAAAAATTGATAAAAGTGGTATTGGAGAGGTCAGAACTTTAAGTAGCAATGAACCCACTCTTTTGGATTTCAAGGAATTTAATTATGATAATTGTTCTTTAATAGATTGTATTTCCTTGTTGCAATCCATGTTGTATTCTCCTCATGCTTATAATCAAAACAAAGCTTTTACTAAACATATCGTTGATGCTATGATGCAATCTTTTGAAGAGAAGCTTGAATTGGAAGTTTCTATCCCTAGAAAACTTTATGATGAGTGGGAACCTACTATTAAGATTGAGATTAAAGATTATTAATGCCATGCTTTGTGTGATTTGGGTGTTAGTGTTTCCACGATTCCAAAAACTTTATGTGTTGTGTTAGGTTTCCGTGAATTTGATGACTGTTCCTTAAATTTGCATCTTGCGGATTCCACTATTAAGAAACCTATGGGAAGGATTAATGATGTTCTTATTGTTGCAAATAGGAATTATGTGCCCGTAGATTTTATTGTTCTTGATATATATTGCAATCCTACATGTCCTATTATTCTTGGTAGACCTTTCCTTAGAATGATTGGTGCAATCATTGATATGAAAGAAGGAAACATTAGATTTCAATTTTTGTTAAGGAAAGGCATGGAACACTTCCCTAGAAAGAAAATTAAATTGCCTTATGAATCTATTATGAGAGCCACTTATGAATTGCATGCCAAAGTTGATAATTCCCAGATCTATTCGTGTTTTATGCCTAGCTAAGGGCGTTAAACAATAGTGCTTGTTGGGAGGCAACCCAATTTTATTTTTGTTTTTTACTTTTTAGGTTCTATTTTGCATTAAATAATTAATCTAGCCTCTAGTTAGATGTGGTTTTATGTTTTAATTAGTGTTTGTGCCAAGTAAGACCTTTGGGATAGATTACAGTGATAGTTGATTTGATCTTGCTAAAAAACAGAAACTTTTGCGCTAAGGAAATTAATTTTCTTTTTTAGAAGAAGCTCAATAAAATACTGATTCCTTTCTCCGAAGATTAACAAACAAATTGCTTATGTTTTCCTAATGTTTTAGAATTTTTGGAGTTACATAAGTATTCGAAATGTCCAGATTACTACAGACTGTTCTGTTTTTGATAGATTCTATTTTTTGCGTGTTGTTTTCTTATTTTGATGCATCTATGGCTAGTATCAGGGGGTATGAACCATGGAAAAGTTGTAATACAATATATATTACACCAATATAAATAAAGAATGAGTTCACAACAGTGCCAAAAGTGGTGATTTATTTTCTTATACTAACGAAGCTTATGAGATTTTCTGTTGAGTTTTGTGTTGTGAAGTTTTCAAGTTTTGGGTAAGGATTTGATGGACTATGGAATAAGGAGTGGCAAGAGCCTAAGCTTGGGGATGCCCCAGAAGGCATCCCCTCTTTCGTCTTTGTCTATCAGCAACTTTACTTGAGGCTATATTTTTATTCACCACATAATATGTGTTTTGCTTGGAGCATCTTGTATGATTTGAGTCTTTGCTTTTTAGTTTTCCACAATCATCCTTGATGTACACACCTTTTGAGAGAGATATGCATGAATCTTGATTTATTAGAATACTCTATGTGCTTCACTTATATCTTTTGAGCTAGGCAAATTTGCTCTAGTGCTTCATTTATATCTTTTTAGAGCACGGCGGTGGTTTTATTTTATATAACTTGATGAACTCTAGCACTTCACTTATATTATTTTGAGAGTATTTAAAACAACATGATAATTTGCTTTGGTTATAAATTTAGTCCTAATATGATAGGCATCCAAGAGTGATATAATAAAAACTTTCATATAAAGTGCATTGAATACTATGAGAAGTTTGATTCCTTATGATTGTTTTGAGATATGAAGATGGTGATATTAGAGTCATGCTAGTAAGTAGTTGTGAATTTGAGAAATACTTGTGTTAAGGTTTGTGAGTCCCGTAGCATGCACGTATGGTGAACCGTTATGTAACGAAGTTGGAGCATGAGATATTTTTTGATTGTCTTCCTTATGAGTGGCGGTCGGGGATGAGCGATGGTCTTTTCCTACCAGTCTATCCCCCTAGGAGCATGCGCATAGTACTTTGTTTTGATGACTAATAGATTTTTGCAATAAGTACGTGAGTTCTTTATGACTAATGTTGAGTCCATGGTTTATACACACTCTCACCTTTTCGCCATTGCTAGCCTTTCTTGTGCCGCACAACTTTCACCGGTACCATACACCCACCTTATACCTTCCTCAAAACAGCCACCATACCTACCTATTATGGCATTTCCATAGCCATTCCGAGATATATTGCCATGCAACTTTCCACCGTTCCGTTTATATGGCACGCTCCATAATTGTCATATTGCTATGCATGATCATATGTAGTTGACATCGTATTTGTGGCAAAGCCACCGTTCATCATTTTTTATAAATGTCACTCTTGATTTATTGCACATCCCGGTACACCACCGGAGGCATTCATATAGAGTCATATTTTGTTCTAAGTATCAAGTTATAATTTTTGAGTTGTAAGTAAATAAAAGTGTGATGATCTTCATTATTAGAGTATTGTCCAACGTGAGGAATTAAAAAAAAGGAGAGAAAGGACAAATAAAAGAATAAGCCCCCTCCCCCAAGAAAAGAGAGAAAAGAGAGAAGGGACAACATTACTATCCTTTTGCCACACTTGTGCTTCAAAGTAGCACAATGATATTCATGATAGAGAGTCTCCTATATTGTCACTTTCATTTACTAGTGGGAATTTTTTGTTATAGAACTTGGCTTGTATATTCCAACGATGGGCTTCCTCAAAATGCCCTAGGTCTTCATTAGCAAGCAAGTTGGATGCACACCCACTTAGTTTTCTTTTTGAGATTTCATAAACTTATAGCTCTAGTGCATCCGTTGCATGGCAATCCCTACTCACTCACATTGATATCTATTGATGGGCATCTCCATAGCCCGTTGATACGCCTAGTTGATGTGAGACTATCTCCTTCCTTTTTGTCTTCTCCACAACCACCTTCTATTCCACCTATAGTGCTATGTCCATGGCTCACGCTCATGTATTGCGTGAAAGTTAAAAAAGTTTGAGAACATCAAAAGTATGAAACAATTTCTTGGCTTGTCATCGGGGTTGTGCATGATTTGAATATTTTGTGTGATGAAGATGGAGCATACACTACAAAAAAAGACACTTCCTTGATGATACGTGTTTGTCACAGCAGGTCACGTTTTCTGTCATGCATGTACATCCATGACGATTTTCTGACAGAATCAAGATAGTCATAACTGTGCTGTCGTAGAAGTGTTCCATGACATTACCAAAATTATCATCACAGAAGTGTCCACTTCCATGACGATAAATGGCGCATCATGAAAGTGCTTTCATCAAGGGTGACCGACATGTGGCATCCACCGTAACGGGTCGCCGTTAAGCTATCGGGTCTGGTTTCGGATCCGATAACCAGTTTACAGCCCGGACCAATGAGGATTTTGCACGTGTAAAATTCTCATTGGCCGGAGGAAACACGTGTTGGCTCACCATTGGGATAGATGTCATCCACTCATTGGACAGGAGGCACCTATGACAGGTCGACACGTGGCACGGCCCAACGGTGGCCCATTGCGGTGAAAAAGGCCGCCCCAGTAAAAATTATTAGGTCGACCCGTATAAGGCCTACTTGTGTCGGGTCCGTTTAAGCCCATGGCCCATACGAGATGTGCCAATTCAGCCCGTCAATGGCCCGTTAAAGATTTGACACCATTGCAGCCCATTGTTAGTTCGAGACCGTTAACAGCCCGCTATATATTTGGGCTCAATATCGGCCCGATATGATTTTGGCCTGTTAACGACCCATTCAAGGGATGTGCCAATTTTCAGGATGTACATATTTTGGCCTTTTAGCGACCCATTTAAGTGTTGGGCCAATTTCCGGCCCGGTGTGTCTTTCAGCCTGTTGACGGCCCATAAATGAGTTGGTCCATTTGTAGTCGGACCTTAGTTTTGGCCTTTAACGACCCATTTAAGTGTTGGGCCAATTCACAGCCCGGTGTGTCTTTCAGTCTGTTCACGACCCATAAATGAGTTGGGCCATTTGTAGTCAGACCTGAGTTTTGGACTTTTAACGGCCCATGCTCTTCATGGTCCAATACCAGCCCGGTTTCTCTTTCGGCCTGCTAAAGGCCCACAATACAGTTGGGCCATTTACTATACGACCTGACTTTCGGCCTCTTAGCGGCCCATGCTCTTCATGGTCCAGTACGAGCCCGCTGTCTCTTTCGGCCCACTAAAGGCCCACAATATTGTTGGCCCATATGTAGCCTGACCTTAGTAACGACCTGTTAACGACCCATGAAATCAAATGGGCCCACCTATCGCCCGCTTCGATGTTGGCCTGTTAACGACCCGGGAGGTAAGAGGGCCAACCATTAACTTTCGGCCTAGTAACGGCCCATTAACTTAATGGGCCCACTAAAGTTCGTACATGTCTTTAGGCCCAATTAGATAATTTGAGCCCATTACGACGAGCAATTGTGCACAGGACCAAAACCGATCAAGCAAAGGTACGACATACAAGGAAAAACGGTGCACATCCAGCATATATTACCGGAAATTATATCCACTGGGCAATCAAAGATTGATGCCAGTGCAAATAAATGAACAGAACCTAACGATTTACAACGTCACAATCTGCAACCTCATCGCGGATGACGCCCATAAGCATGTGGGCAAGTTCTTGCTGCTTTGCTACACTGCCTCTAAAAACATTGATTAGTTGTTGTTGCGCACGAATGTGCACCTCTGATTCCTCCACCATTTCCATCATTGCTTCAACCATTAATTGGTTCACAAACATACATTTTTTCCGTTGCATTCGAGACAGAGGAAACTGAACAGATTCAGATGGTGATTTTGGCATGCTTGTATTATTGATAGTGGAGAGTGTCTCGACCACTGCATCATAACATAAATTAGGAGGGGAGCCGAACAGATTAATCATGAGTTATTTCCATATTACATGGCCTAGATTTATTGGAAAGAAACAATGGGGCTGCCTTGTTGTTTTCAGAGTTTGTCTTCTTATCTTCAGCAGCCTGCACCAAATTAACACACTAGCATTGCTATCATTGGCTAGGTCAGATAATAGGAAAGCAACATTGACACAATGAACGTTTGGGCAACTAGCCTACACCAAATTAACACAATATGGCACAGCTATCATCAGCCAGGTAAGGTAATACGAAAGCAACATTGACAAAATGAATGAATGGGCAACCAGAGCAGCACTACAATTCAGTAATGTGCATGATATGAGATAGTACACTCATGCAGCTCAGTATGCAAAACTACCAGGCAGTTTTCCTTACAAAAATCAACATTGGCGCCTTTAACATTTTGCTACAACTAATTTTAGATAAGATAAAGGTTGGATTCACGCATATTAACGAAATACATGATGATGTAAAAATATAGTGATATACAACAGGTACTTACATCAGCATTGGAGCACGGAGAATTCCCGCAAGATATTTTCCTCGAATACGATCCCAATGGAGGAAGTCTTCTATCATTTAACCTTATTTTCTAAAAGAGAGATGTGTAAGAAACATGTAGAAAATAAGATCAAAATGCTTTAAAATTTCATGATGCGAGGATACGCACACGCTTCTTAGAATGGAGTTGACATATTTTTGCTGGACTGGAGCGGACTAGTTCTTTGGCCACTGGAATCTGCTTATTATCAGTGGGAGTTGGGTTTCTCTATGCTGGAGCACTATCTATGAAAACTGGAGTTGGTTTATATCTCATGGCGTTTAGATCTTTTGCAAAGACTTGGTTTGTAACCCTTCAGATTCTAACATAGACGTCTTCCCCTTGCATGCCTTATATAGAAGAATGGTGCTTCAATTATAAAACATGCTACAAGAGAGATGGAATAGGTACTGAAGAATAGAAAGGCATGACATATTTACATGTATTCCCTCCATCCGGAAATAAATGGATGGGTCTAGGCATACTTCAGTTCTAGATACATCTAGTTTTATCCATTTTTGCGACATGTAATCCGGACGGAGGGAGTATGATGTAAGAGCTAGGGATACGACAGGACAACAGTGTAAAAAACACTACTTGAATGTAAAACTGTATGTTAGCGGAATACATACAGAAAAACATGAAGGCAACATATGCGTGTATGATTGGGAAACTAAGATGGCATTGCAAGAGACCACTAGAACATCACTTCAATGTAAATAAACATGGTATGGTAGACAGATGAAGTACATAATGATGAATAACAATGCATAAGATATTGAGAAGCATGATGTTCAAACTAAGCAGATGGCATTGCGATAGAGTAGAATGACATTACTTGAATTTGAAAACATGTTATCATGAACGGAATAGGTACTGAAAAACAGGAAGGCATGCCATATTTACATGCATGATCAGCAGGCTAAGCACAAGGCACTGCAACAGAGTAGATGCACTCTAGGACATTATATGCATGTTGTACCCATATCAAGGGCCAAGTTAGAGCAAGGACCTTATGGGGTGAATAGAATTCATCATCTTTCTACAAGTCTTGTGAAGAACTGCCTTTACATGTTCCATCATATTGGGTATCATTGACGTCAAGTTTGTTGGCTGTTACATTGCTCCATGAGGTTCTTGTGGATAAATCAGTGTGTGCAATTATATCTGACATGCATGGAAGACAACTAGTAGTTAGATTTATGTACTGTAGGAGACGACATAAATATTAGGACTGGGGTTAACTAGCAGCAATAGGTCTCAAAAACTAAAGGGAGAACACAGATGAAAGGTACAAAATATGTATTGTTTGTACTCGAGATTAACTAGATGGCACACAAAAGTATTAAGGAACAACATATGTTATACTAGAAGTGGTATAATACTATAATCACCGGCCTGTGGCATATCATGGGCTGATGGATGATAACTATGGAACAACGTTACCTAAAGAACAAGTCTCTTAGCTGAACTATGGAACAACGTTAACTCCTGAACAAGACCCGCAAGAGATCAACATGAATATGCAGTGAAATGTGATAATCTATTTTCCATGCTTAGATGAATAACAAAGCCATAAATGTTGCACACAAGTAAGATGAGGGTACAACCTATCTGGCCATCATCCATAGGAGTGAGCATCATGTGCTGACTTGTCGATGGCCCTGAAGTTGTTGTGGTTGTCCATGTCGGGCACACACATTCGATGCAGGGTACTATTGAGTGGGGACTATAGCTCCCTTCTGGTGTATGCTTCCCTTGTTGGAGCAGCTGCGGTGAGTCGAAAGACGGTGTGGTTGAAGATGCAGAAAACACATAATGTTAAGAATGACACATCTCTCTAATCTGAAGAAATACCCTAAGAGATCAACCGCAAGGTAAGAGAGTGGTCACACGTCTATTGACTGAAGACTAAATTGGGATCACACAATTTTATTTTATTTTGGTACTGTCCGATCTACGCCGGATGGCTTGATGGCCGTCTTGTACCTCCCGGCTGACACTGTTCGAAATCTTCCCCGAAGAGCCAGCGACCATTGGCAGAGCAGCCTGCCTCCGCCGTCCGTGGCCCCCACCAAAACCCCGCTCCCCGCCCCACCGCACTGCCGTGCTTGCGCCGCCCCCAGGACTACAAAGACTCGCCGTCATCCAGATCCGGCGGCGACAGTACCTTCAACCTACGCAACTCTAAGATAGCCATCTAAGCGCTGCTTCCACGACGAACTTGCGCCCCCACACCCTTACATTAGACACCAGCCAACTGGCAGCCTAGGAGCTCCGCCGGCTCGAGGGGTGCTGCTTCCCATTGGGAATCGATTGGTCCAGAATAAAAATTCAGATAACTGACGCCTAAATAAAGTGATTTGAGATGAGGGTGCGACCTATCTGGCAGCCCGGTGAAGTAGGCAACTCCAGCTGCCTAGTCGGTGAGGCCGGTGCGGTTGCGGTGGCTACCGGCGGCACGGAAGCAGAGATGTCGCGATGGTCGATGGCTACGGGGAAGCTGCGCCGGGGCTCTGGACGGGTCCAAAGTTGGAGCCGCTCCAGTGCTGTGAACAACAGCAGGGGTGAATCGGCTCCGGTACGGTTCACGCGGCCATTGTCGAGGTAGCTCCGGCAGCATGGAGTAAGAGGCACACGGCCCAATGCACGATGACAAATGGGAAGCATCTCCAGGATTAGAGAGGAGGGCGGCTATGAATTTGGTGTGGTGGGGGGTGCCATGGAGGAGGGGTTGAGGTTTCGCGGCTCGGGAGAAGGGAGCTTCCGGGGAGAAGGTGATTTGGCGCCGACGAGGTATGAATGGGGAATTGGGAGGGGGAACCATGTCTCACAGATGCATTTTTCTGGAATATGGGGGGGGGGAGTTATAGTTCTACCCCTACCTTTAGGCTTCTTGGCTTGGGTCTGTGTACTGAGGGTCGGGGATAGTAGAGTAACTTTGCTTCTCCCAAATAGTGGGTGTGAGCGATTTTGGGGGAGGAGGGCGTGTTTTCAAATATAGTGGGCGCGAGCGATTTTGGGTGAGGAGGGCATGTTTTCAAATATAGTGGGCGTGAGCGATTTCTGGCGAGGAGAGCATGTTTTGAAATAGTGGGCGCGAGCTATTTCGGGCAAGGAGAGGGTGTTTTGTCGAGCATGGTTTATGAATTATTTAGCACATGTCATTTCGGCCGAGGAGAAGGCACGCTTGGAGGAAGTTACGAACCTACCCTCGATGTACAACGGGCCAATTGATGCGTGTCCCACATAGGCCAGTAATTGCGTGTTTCCCATTTATTTGCTCGGGGAATTCCACCGAGCAGAGGGTGTTTAACGGTTCGTTCAAATTTTGGGAGAACAAGCATCCACGTCCACCTTACCAAGTCGATTCGAATCAAATTTTGAAATATTAGCTTGCCACTTCTTTTTTAGATGGAGAGATGATGCTCGGGAGTAATGTGTTTTTACATGCTCGTTGCTAGCAATTTACTATATGACAAATAGTTGACCCACTCAAAAACAGGAATCAAACCCAAAATGAAATATCTCAATTCAATGAAATAGCTCGTTCACCAGGTCAAAATAGTGAACTAAATCCAAAATTGAACACCTCAATCGAGTAGCATGTTGTACAATATTATAGTACTCCATGAACATGTTGAAAGTCAAATTATTGAACACATGTGTGGATTGCAGACAACATGTTCTCCAATTTAAATATTTGGATGCAAGTATATATCGAAACATGGTTTATATCAGTCTTTGATGCATAAAACGCGACCTCCCCCTCTTCTGGACTCCTTCTCTATCTATCTATCTATCTATCTATCTATCTCTCTCTCTCTCTCTCTCTCTCTCTCTCTCTCTCTCTCTCTCTCTCTCTCCGACAATCTTCAATTCTGTCGCACGCATCCAACACACAAACCTTTTTGGTCCCTATCCCTCTCTCTCCGTCTCTCTCTCTCTCTTTGTGTGTGTGTGGGGGGGGGGGGTCTTTCTAGTTCGCATGCATATATACTCCATCTATAGGTCTCTCTCGCACACTATGTATGATTCTCTAGTCCAAGCTAAATATCTTGGGTGCACTCATCGTACGCACACAAATTCCTTGGCTCGTTGCCCATAACTCTCTCACGCACCACTCTGTCAACTCGAAGCTCTTCCCTCTCTCTCTCAAACTCTCCATCAACCTGGGTCACATATACACATGCATATCTCACTCGCACTCGATAGACCCATCTAAAAATCTATCTCTCTCCCTCGTTCTCTCTCCATATCACACGCACACACACACAATCTCATGCCTAGCCAAGTATGATGGTCTCTCACTCAAATGTAGGCACACGTAGTCCCCCCTATATGTGTATGACTAGCTAATCTTAGTCTCCATCACAATGCATAGTCTATCTCGATTTTTCTCAGGGCATCTTTCTATCGTGCACGAACCTCCCTCGATTTCCCACCCATATAGTCCCCTCACGATCTTGAGGGGATCTCTCTATCACAAACACACCCTCTCTCCCTCCCCATGCATCCATCTTCTCCATGTGTCCCTCTCGACATTTGTTCCTTGTTGGCCAGACCTCTATTGGACATGCGCTATAGGGGTGTTTCTCTCCGTTGCAAACAATCATGCACTAGCTATCTTCGTGTATCTCCTCACCTCGCTTTTCTATATCAGAGATGCATGCGTGATATGTTTGCATAAGAAACGAAAAAACACACACTCTCTCTCTAATTTATCGTTTGTTGTCCCTTTCTCTTTCACACACATACTCTTTTTGCACACTCACTCATTCTCCTTCACACGCACTTGATCTCTCTCGACTTAGGCACTCCCTTCGGCCCATAGCATATAGATTTATTGAAAAGTCAAACATCACAAAGTTGGACCACATACGTGGAGAAAAACATTTACATCTAGAACGGCAAACATATACCATTAGATTCATCATGAGATGTAGTTTCGTATGATGTATCTTTGGTACTGTGGATATAAATAACATTTGCGTAAACCTGATCAAAGTTTCCAAAGTTTGACTTCTAAAAAATTTACATGCACTACATTATCGAGCGGATGGAATATCTCTTCCCCCCTCTCAGCTATCTGACGCACCACTCAGCCTTATCGGGGCTCCTTGATAACCCACAAGTATAGGGGATCGTAACAGTTTTCGAGGGTAAAGTATTGAACCCAAATTTATTGATTCGACACAAGGGGAGCCAAATAATATTATCAAGTATTAGCAGCTGAGTTGTCAATTCAACCACACCTGGAAACTTAATATCTGCAGCAAAGTGTTTAGTAGCAAAGTATATGATAGTAGTGGTAATGGTAACAACAAGTAACAATAGTAAAAGAAATGTTTTTGGTATTTTGTACTGATGATAGCAATAGCAACGAAAAAGTAAATAAGCAGAGAACAATATATGGAAAGCTCGTAGGCAATGGATCGGTGATGGAGAATTATGCCGGATGCGGTTCATCATGTAACCGTCATAA
The DNA here is from genome assembly GCF_018294505.1 of Triticum aestivum. Lineage (NCBI taxonomy): Eukaryota > Viridiplantae > Streptophyta > Magnoliopsida > Poales > Poaceae > Triticum > Triticum aestivum. The sequence goes on along the minus strand of NC_057806.1, from coordinate 72,129,258 downwards.
CCTAGGGTGACACAGAACTAGCTCCAGTTCATTGATATAATGTAGGCATGTATTCCGAATATAGTCATACGTGCTTATGGAAAAGAACTTGCATGACATCTTTTGTCCTACCCTCCCGTGGCAGCGGGGTCCTAATGGAAACTAAGGGTTATTAAGGCCTCCTATTAATAGAGTACCGGACCAAAGCATTAACACATAGTGAATACATGAACTCCTCAAACTACGGTCTTCACCGGTAGTGGTCCTGATTATTGTCACTTTGGGGTTGCCAGATCATAACACATAATAGGTGACTATAGACTTGCAAGATAGGATCAAGAACTCTCATATATTGATGAAAACATAATTGGTTCAGATCTGAAATCATGGCACTCGGGCCCTAGTGACAAGCATTAAGCATAGCAAAGTCATAGAAACATCAATCTCAGAACATAGTGGATACTCGGGATGAAACCCTAACAAAACTAACTCGATTACATGATAGATCCCATCCAACCCATCACCGTCCAGCAAGCCTACGATGGAATTACTCATGCACGGCGCTGAGCATCATGAAATTGGTGATGAAGGATGGTTGATGATGACGATGGCGACGGATTCCCCTCTCCAGAGCCCCAAACGGACTCCAGATCAGCCCTCCCGAGAGGTTTTAGGGCTTGGCGGCGGCTCCATATCGTAAAACACGATGATTTCTTCTCCCTGATTTTTTTCTCCCTGAAACTTAATATATGGAGGTGGAGTTGGAGTCGGAGAGGCAGCAGGGGGCCCACGAGGTAGGGGGCGCGCCCTAGGGGGGCAGGCGCGCCCCCCACCCTCGTGGAGAGACGGTGCCCCCCCCGGCTTTCATCTTTAGCAGGTATTTTTCTTATTTTATGAAAAGTGGCTCCGTGAAGTTTCAGGTCATTCCGAGAACGTTTGCTCCTACACATAAATAACACCATGGTAATTCTGCTGAAAACAACGTCAGTCGGGTTAGTTCCATTCAAATCATGCAAGTTAGAGTCCAAAACAAGGGCAAAAGTGTTTGGAAAAGTAGATACGTTGGAGACGTATCAACTCCCCCAAGCTTAAACCTTTGCTTGTCCTCAAGCAATTCAGTTGAAAAACTGAAAGTGATAAAGCAAAACTTTTACAAACTCTATTTTCTCTTGTTGTTGTAAATATGTAAAGCTAGCATTCAAGTTTTTAGCAAAGATTATAACTAACCACATTTGCAATAACGCATAGGTCTCAAGTTTACTCATATCAATAGCATAATCAACTAGCGAGCCATAATAATAAATCTGGATGACAACACTTTCTCAAAACAATCATAATATGATATAACAAGGTGGTATCTCGCTAGCCCTTTCTGAGACCGCAAAACATAAATGCAGAGCACCTTTAAAGACCAAGGACTGACTAGACATTGTAATTCATGGTAAAAGAGATCCAGTCAAGTCATACTCAATGTAAACTAACAGTAATGAATGCAAATGACACCAGTGCTCTCCAACTGGTGCTTTTTAATAAGAGGATGATGACTCAGCATAAAAGTAAATAGATAGGCCCTTCGCAGAGGGAAGCAGGGATTTGTAGAGGTGCCAAAGCTCGGTTTTGAAATAGAGGTGAATAATATTTGAGCGGTATACTTTCATTGTCAACATAACAACCAAGAGATGACGATATCTTCCATGCTACACAGATTATAGGCGGTTCCCAAACAGAATGGTAAAGTTTATACTCCCCCTTCCACCAACAAGCATCAATCCATGGCTTGCTCGAAACAACGAGTGACTCCAACTAACAAGAGTCCCAGGGGGAGTTTTGTTTGCAATTATTTTGATTTAGTTTGCATAAAGCATGGGACTGGGCATCCCTGTGACCAGCCATTTATCTCAGGAGTGAGGAGCGGAGTCCACTCCTCTTGAGAATAACCCGCCTAACATGGAAGATACAGACAGCCCTAGTTGATACATGAGCTATTCGAGCATACAAAACAAGATATTTATTTGAAGGTTTAGAGTTTGGCACATACAAATTTACTTGGAATGGTAGGTAGATACCTTATATAGGTAGGTATAGTGGACTCATGTGGAATAACTTTGGGGTTTAAGGGATTGGATGCACAAGCAGTATTCCTGCTTAGTACAGGTGAAGGCTAGCAAAAGAGTGGGAAGCGACCAGCTAGAGAGCGACAACAGTCATGAACATGCATTAAAATTAATCAACACCAAATGCAAGCATGAGTAGGATATAATCCACCATGAACATAAATATCGTGAAGGCTATGTTGATTTGGTTTCAACTACATGTGTGAACATGCGCCAAGTCAAGTCACTTAAATCATTCAGAGGAGGATACCACCCTATCATACCACATCATAACCATTTTAATAGCATGTTAGCACGCAAGGTAAACCATTATAACTCATAGCTAATCAAGCATGGCACAAGAAACTATGATCTCTAGTTGTCATTGCAAACCTGTTTATTCATAATAGGCTGAATCAGGAACGATGAACTAATCATATTTACAAAAACAAAAGAGGTCGAGTTCATACCAGCTTTTCTCATCTCAACCAGTCCATCATATATCATCATAATTGCCTTTCACTTGCACAATTGAACGATGTGAATCATGGTAATAGTGCACATGCATTGGACTAAGCTGGAATCTGCAGGCATTCAATAAACAAGAGAAGACAAGGCAATATGGGCTCTTTTGTCAGATCAACAATAATGCATATAAGAGCCACTTCAACAATTTAATTATGGTCTTCTTCCTATCGACCCCCAAAGAAAATAAAAGAAATAAAACTATTTACACGGGAAAGCTCCCAACAAGCAAAAGAAGAAGAGGAAATCTTTTTGGGTTTTCTTTTTAGTTACTACTACAAGCATGGAAAGTGAATTAATTAAAAGCTACAACTAATTTTTTTTGTTTTTTCTTAAGGTTTATTAAACACACAAGACGAAAGCATAAAAAGGAAAATAAACTAGCATGGATGATACAATGAAAAAGTATGAGCACCGACATCTAGCAATGAGTGTGTGAACATAAATGTAATGTCGGTGGGAAATACGTACTCCCCTAAGCTTAGGCTTTTGGCCTAAGTTGGTCTATGGCCATGGCTGGCCTGGCGGATATCCATAATAGTAGCTGGGGTCATACTGCGATGCAGCGGCTATCGCCTGCTGAGCTGCAGCGTGGCGACGAGCGGCCTCCTCTCTCCTCTCGTACTCATCTGCCTCCTCTCTAGTAATAGTATATCCTCCTCTTGCCTGATAATCAAAGAAGGCAGGAGCAGGGAGAGTAATACGGACATCATGGTGTCCGTCAAAGATTAGTCGATACTGGAGAGGTGATTCGTTCCTCTCGACAAACTGGTGGTGAACCATAGCATTAAAATCTACATAAGCAGGAGGTAATTCAATATCATCTTCGCGTATGGATATACCAAGAAAATTAGCTATGCGGGTTGCATAAATTCCACCAAATAAATCTCCATTAAGTCTATTAAGATGCAACCTACGTGCAACAATGGCTCCCAAATTATATGATTTGTCTCCTAACACAGCACGCCTAAGAATACTAAGATCGGGGACACACATGTGGCATGCCTCATCTTTACCATTAATGCACCTACCTATGAAGAGAGCAAAATAATGTATAGCAGGAAAGTGAATGCTCCCTATGGTACCTTGTGTAATATCTCTAGATTCTCCCACAATTATTCTAGCAAGAAAATCTCTAAATTCAGATTTGCGAGGATCCCTTATACTACCCCATTGTGGAAGTTTGCAAGCAGTGGTAAAATCCTCTAAGTCCATAGTGTAAGATTTATCATAAAGATCAAACAAGACAGTTGGAGAATTACGTGAAGTTGAAAATTCAAACCTCCTCACAAAAGTACTGGTGAGATAGTGATATTGGCTGCACTTCTCTTCCTCGAAGCTCACAAGATCAGCATTACGCAAATATGCGTTAAATTCTTCCTTAATTCCTGCTCGATCCATAAAGTTCCCAGAAGGCCATTCACAAGGACGCACTGGGGCGTCTCTTGGTGGCTCTTCATCAGCATCACGCATTGCAAGCCTGGGTCCTTGCTTCCTTGAAGAACCACCTTGGAACATTTTCCTAAGCATATTTCTTCCTCTAAAAAATTCTGAATTTTTTTAGTAACTTCAAAATAAAAGTAAACCAAACTCAATAATATTGATAGCAACTACTCCTACAAGTGCCTAGGGCCTATATCATGCATCAAAACTACTCTTGACCATATAAATTTGACATGCAAGCTCAAGAACAGGGTCACCTAAGCAGCAAAAATTTGCATTGAATAAATCACTAGAACAAAAACTAATTGGACCAATGGAGGAGTCACATACCAAGGAACAATCTCCCCAAGCAGTTTTGTGAGAGGTGCTTTGAGCAAGGAGATCGAAAATGGCAGCAAAATGACCTAGAACTCGTGCTTGAGCTGGATATTCGTGTTTGTGGGAGGAAGATGAAGTGTGTGGGTGCAGGAATAAGTGGAGGAGGGCCACCGTGGGCCCACGAGGCAGGAGGGCGCGCCCTAGAGGGGTGGGTGCGCCCTCCACCCTCGTGGGCAGGTGGTTGACCCCCTGGTGTGTTCTCAGTTCCATAAATCCTCAAATATTCTAGAAAAAATCATATTTAAATTTCAGGGCATTTGGAGAACTTTTATTTTTGAGGTATTTTTATGTTGCACGGATAATCAGATAACAGACAGAAAAATATTTATCTTTATTTTATTTAATATAAAAAACAAAAAGTAAAAGTGGGGTACAGAAGGTTGTGCCTTCTAGTTTCATCCATCTCATGATCATCAAAAGGAATCCACTAACAAGGTTGTGCCTTCTAGTTTCTTTTAATGAAGCATGGTATAGTGGGTACTCCTGGATCTCCAAGTTTCTTTGGTATTCCACCCTTAAAAGTATAATTAGCAAGCATGGTGGAAATTCTAGCTTCTGGTATCTTTCTTTTATTTGTAATAATATGTTTCATATACTTAGCATAAGGATTGGTTTTGAGCATATCAGTTAATCGCACACGCAAAAAGATAGGTCTAATCATTTCAGCAAAGCGCTCAAAATCCTCATCATCCTTTTTCTTGGATGGTTTGGGAGGAAAAGGCATGGGTTTCTGAACCCAAGGCTCTCTTTCTTTACCATGTTTCCTAGCAACAAAGTCTTTCTTATCATAACGTTGATTCTTTGATTTTGGGTTATCAAGATCAATAGCAGGTTCAATTTCTATATCATTATCATTACTAGGTTGAGCATCATCATGAACATTATCATTAACATTATCATTAGTTTCAGGTTCATTACCAGATTGAGTTTCAACATCAGAAATAGAAATATTATTTGGATTCTCATGTGTTTCAACAATAGGATCACTAGAAGCATGCAAAGTCCTATCATTTTTCTTTTTCTTCTTTTTAGAAGAACTAGGTACATCTATGTTATTTCTGTGAGAATCTTGCTCAATTCTCTTAGGATGGCCTTCAGGATACAAAGGTTCCTGAGTCATTCTATCAGTTCTAGTAGCCACTCTAACAGCATAATCATTATCTTTACTATTCAATTCATTGAGCAAATCATTTTGAGCTTTAAGTACTTGTTCTACTTGAGTGGTAACCATAGAAGCATGTTTACTCATAAGTTTAAGTTCACCTTTGACATTAGCCATATAATCACCCAAGTGTTCAAGCATACTTGAATTGTATTTCAATTGTCTACCAAAATAAGCATTAAAATCTTCTTGCTTAGCCATAAATTTATCAAACTCATCTAAGCATGGGCTAGCAAATTTAGTAAATGGGATTTCAGCTTTATCATATCTATAGAGAGAATTTACCTTTACTAAAGGTGTTGGGTTATCAAGACCATGAGTTTCTTCAATAGGTAATGGATTAAGATCATATGTTTCTTCAACAGGCGGTAAATTAAGACCATGTATTTCTTCAATAGGAGGTAAATTCTTAACATCTTTAGCTTTAATACCTTTTTATTTCATAGATTTCCTTGCCTCTTACATATCTTTAGGACTGAGAAATAGAATACCCCTCTTCTTCGGAGTTGGTTTAGGCATAGGCTCAGGAATTGGCTCTGGAGGTTTCCAATTATTTTCATTTGTCAACATATTATTCAATAGAATTTCATCTTCATCCAGTGTTCTTGCCCTGAAAACAGAACCAGCACAACTATCCAGGTAATCTCTGGAGGCATCGGTTAGTCCATTATAAAAGATATCAAGTATTTCATTTTTCTTAAGAGGATGATCAGGCAAAGCATTAAGTAATTGGAGAATCCTCCCCCAAGCTTGTGGGAGACTCTCTTCTTCAATTTGCACAAAATTATATATATCCCTTAAAGCAGCTTGTTTCTTATGAGCAGGGAAATATTTAGCAGAGAAGTAATAAATCATATCCTGGGGACTACACACAACCAGGATCAAGAGAATTAAACCATATATTAGCATCACCCTTTAATGAGAACGGAAATATTTTAAGAATATAAAAGTAATGGGTTCTCTCATCTTTAGTGAACAGGGTAGCTATATCATTCAGTTTAGTAAGATGTGCCACAACAGTTTCATATTCATAACCAAGAAAAGGATCAGATTCAACCAAAGTAATTATATCAGGATCAACAGAGAATTCATAATCCTTATCAGTAACAAAGATAGGTGAAGTAGCAAAAGCAGGGTCAGGTTTCATTCTAGCATTTAAAGATTGCTTACTCCATTTAGCTAATAATCTTTTGAGTTCAGTTCTATTTTTGCATGCTAAAATAGCTAAAGAAGCTTCTTGATCAAAGACATAACCCTTAGGAATAACAAGTGATTCTTCATCATCACTTTACACAGTATCATCAGATTCAATATTTTCAATCTCTCTAGCCCTAGCAAGTTGTTCATCAAGAAAATCACTAAGTGGCACAGTAGTATCAGGCATAGAGGTAGTTTCATCATAAGTATCATGCATGGCAGAAGTGGCATCATCAATAACATGCGACATATCAGAACGAATAGCAGAAGCAGGTGTAGGTGTCGCAAACTTACTCATAACAGAAGGTGAATCAAGTGCAGAGCTAGATGGCAGTTCCTTACCTCCCCTCGTAGTTGAGGGATAGATCTTGGTTTTTGGATCTCTCAAGTTCTTCATAATGATAAGCAGATATATATCCCAAGTGACTCAAAGAATAGAGCTATGCTCCCCGGCAGCGACGCCAGAAAATAGTCTTGATAACCCACAAGTATAGGGGATCGCAATAGTTTTCGAGGGTAAAGTATTCAGCCTAAATTTATTGATTCGACACAAGGGGAGCCAAAGAATATTCTCAAGTATTAGCAGCCGAGTTGTCAATTCAACCACACCTGGAAACTTAATATCTGCAGCAAAGTTTTTAGTAGCAAAGTAATATGATAGTAGTGGTAATGGTAACAAAAGGTAACAATAGTAAAAGTAATGTTTTTGGTATTTTTTAGTGATGATAGCAATAGCAACGGAAAAGTAAATAAGCGGAGAACAATATATGGAAAGCTCGTAGTCAATGGACCGGTGATGGAGAATTTTGCCGGATGCAGTTCATCATGTAACAGTCATAACCTAGGGTGACACAGAACTAGCTCCAGTTCATTGATATAATGTAGGCATGTATTCCGAATATAGTCATACATGCTTATGGAAAAGAACTTGCATGACATCTTTTGTCCTACCCTCCCGTGGCAGTGGGGTCCTAATGGAAACTAAGGGATATTAAGGCCTCCTTTTAATAGAGTACCATACCAAAGCATTAACACATAGTGAATACATGAACTCCTCAAACTACGGTCTTCACTGGTAGTGCTCCCGATTATTGTCACTTCGGGGTTGCCGGATCATAACACATAATAGGTGACAATAGACTTGCAAGATAGGATCAAGAACTCTCATATATTGATGAAAACATAATAGGTTCAGATCTGAAATCATGCCACTCGGGCCCTAGTGACAAGCATTAAGCATAGCAAAGTCATAGCAACATCAATATCAGAACATAGTGGATACTAGGGATCAAACCCTAACAAAACTAACTCGATTACATGATAGATCCCATCCAACCCATCACCGTCCAGCAAGCCTACAATGGAATTACTCACGCACGGCGGTGAGCATCATGAAATTGGTGATGGAGGATGGTTGATAATGACGATGGCGACAGATTCCCCTCTCTGGAGCCCTGAACGGACTCTAGATCAGCCCTCCCGAGAGGTTTTAGGGCTTGGCAGCGGCTCCATATCGTCAAACGCGATGATTTCTTCTCCCTGATTTTTTCTCCCCGAAACTCAATATATGGAGGTGGAGTTGGAGTCGGAGAGGCAACAGGGGGCCCACGAGGTAGGGGGGAGCGCCCCCCACCCTCGTGGAGAGACGGTGGGCCCCTGGCCTTCATCTTTGGCAGGTATTTTTCTTATTTTCTGAAAAGTGGCTCCGTGAAGTTTCAGGTCATTCCGAGAATGTTTGCTCCTGCACATAAATAACACCATGGTAATTCTGCTGAAAACAGCGTCAGTCCGGGTTAGTTCCATTCAAATCATGCAAGTTAGAGTCCAAAACAAGGGCAAAGTGTTTGGAAAAGTAGATACGATGGAGACGTATCACTCCTCTATCTCTCTCAAACTTTATATCTCCCTGGTTCACACATACACATGTCTCACTCGCGTTACATATACACCCATCCAACACTCTTCGCCCTTGTTCTCTCTCTGTGTGACACGCACCCCCTAAGTACCATAATCCCTCACTCCATCATAGGTGCACGCACTCTCCCCTAAGTATGATTATCTCTCACTAGCCATCTGGAACACACGTATTGTCTCCTTCCATCCATACGTCTATCTTGATATCTCTCGGGGTATCTTCTATCGCGCACACACCTTTTCACTCGATCTCCCACCCATGTAGTCGCATCACGATCTCCAGGGGATCTCTCTATGACAAACATACACTCTCTCCTCCCCATGTCTGCATTTTGTCCATACGTCTCTCTCGACCTCTCTCCCTTATTTGTCAGACCCCTCTTGGCCACGTGCTAGGGGTCTTTCTCTCTCAGTTGCACACAACCACACACTATCTCCTCACCTTGCTTCCGTGTCGAAGATGCATGTGTGATATGTTTGCATAAGACACACACGACTTTTCTCTACTTTTATCAGGTGTTGTCAATGTGTCTTTCACACATGCACACACACTTTTTTCACTCACTCCTTCAATTTCACTCACTCACTCTCTCTCTGTCTATCTATCTATCTATCTATCTATCTATCTATCTATCTATCTATCTCTATCTCTAGTTAAGGACTCTCTCACGTCCATAAGCATCGGGATGTTTTCAAAAGTCAAACCTCACAAAAGTTTGACCAGGTATATGTGGAGAAAAACATTTACATCTGGAACGATCATTAGATTCATCACAACATGTACTTACTTCATATTATCATTTATCTTTGGTATTGTAGATATAATTAATTTCTTTATAAACTTGGTCAAAGTTTCAAAAGTTTGACTTTAAAAAAAATGTTGGCACTACATTATAGAACGAAGGGAGTAGCTGTTTCTCTCTCTCTCTCTCTCTCTCTCTCTCTGCTATTTCTCATGGGCCTTCCCTCTTACTCGAACTCTCTATACCGACGGATTATATGCTCATTGTGTCAGTGTATAGCTTCGTATGTTGTTTAGTTGACCGTTCAACCAGTCCATGTGCTGCCTTGTTAGCCCGTGTTCTGTATCTTCGTGTGCTGGCCCATGTGGAAGTGGGTGAAAATAAGTAAACTAGAGGCCCATCTGACACACGTTGAAGTAAACAAAGTTGAAACCACTCGGGGTAGCACCCCGCACGCTAGTAAATTGGGGGCGCATTGAGGACACACTTCTTCCGCGTGAAGGACGCACTCGTGCACAATTCACCGCTGCGTGGCAGCATGCACAGAAGGACGCACTCGCACACACCCAGCAGGCCAGCACACAACACACACCAGCACACGTGTACACCGGCGTCGTTGCCGGTTGAGATGGACGGCAAGGCAACCAACAAGCGGAGGCGTCTCGAGCCAAAACCGCATTCGGCGAGCCTGGACTTCATCAGCAGCCTCCCCGAGGACATGCTGCTCGTCATCATCGGCCTCCTTCCCACCAAATCCGCCGTGCGGACCGCCCTGCTCCCCCGGTGGTGGCACCCACTCTGGCGCCGGGTCCCCTTCAACCTCACCGTCGACAGCTGCCTCTGCGACGGGGATTGCAAACGCATGGCTGCAGTCTCCAAGATCCTTTCATCACACCCTGAGCTAGCCAGACGCCTTGACATCCGCATGTTCAGTACCAACTGCAAGGTCCAAGACAAGTTCGATGAGTGGTTCTTATGCCCCACCCTAGATGAGCTCGAGGAGCTTAGCTTTGAAGCTGGACGATGTCACTCTCTGTCGCCGTCCGCGCTCCGCCTCATGCCAACGCTGCGCGCGCCAGCTTCAGCTCCTGCTATCTTCCCCAGATTAATGCCGCACCCGCCCCACTTCTCCCTCAACTCAAGCAGCTCGACCTCTTCGATGTTGGCAACTCGAAGCAGGCTATGGAGCACCTGCTCCGCAACTGTACTGTGCTCGAGTACCTTCATCTTGAGCAGATCCACGGGTTCATTAGCCTCCACATCACCTCGACGAATCTCCGATGGATTTATGTGTCTTGCTGGCCCCGCAACAAGACATCAATTGGGAAGAGATCACTCCAGCTGTTCCATGTTATGGTCATTGAGAATGCGCCTTTCCTTGAGAGATTGCTTGTATCTTATCTAGAAGGTCCAACAAAAATCAGGGTCATTGACGCGCCGAAATTGACTGCGTTGGTGTACTTGTGTGCCAAATTCTCCGAACTCTTTATTGGGTCCGTAATCGTTCAGGTACAACACTCATCTTCTTCTACGTCTTCTTGAAATTCACATTTTCAAATTTCTTCTTGATGTATTTACGACCGCCTTCTAGAAAATGATTCCCACAAGCTTCACCCAGTCTATGTGCACAGTGAAGATCTTGGCAGTAAAATCTATCAGCCCCAATCTGGATCAAGTTGTTGGATTCCTTACATGCTTTCCGTGCACGGAGAAGCTAGTCATCGAGGTGAAACTTATTTCCTATTAGTAAACGACAATCACACCGTAGCTCAATTTTTTTCGTAATTTTCCCAAATTACGATGAAAAGTGTAGTGTTCAAAACTGCATCTACGCACTGCACCGAAAAAATGTTTTTAGTATTTTTTCTCACGTGATCACCTGCATCGTTTTTGTTGTTGTACTACTATTGTAGCCTAGGCTAGTCATAGTGGAAAGTAACTTAGACTAGTAACTCTATGGTTACCCTAAGAGCAAGTACTACCTCCGTCCTGGTTTACTCTTCCTATTTTGTAGTATCAAAATTCGACCATAGATTTAACTGACAAAATGTTAATGCATGTCACTAAAAATTATATCGTTGGATTCGTATTTGAACATAATTTCAAATGGTATAATTTTTGGTGACATGCATTGGCATTTTCTTAGGTAAATCTATTTTTTTAGAAAAGAAGGATGACTCCTGGCCTCTACATCTAGGAGATGCATGCGGCCATTTTATTGATTATTCTCAAGGACCTTACAAAGTAGAACAACAATATGCCTGAATCCACCATCTTGGCATCTTAGGTAAATCTATGGTCAAAATTTTACACTAAATACAAAGGTAGTACAAAAGTGGGCTGTAATGGCCCTGCACTATGTAGGCCAAAACACGTGCCAAATTCACTTGCAATGCATTTGGCATCGATGCCCCTCCGTTGCTCACCTGGTGCCCCAATATGGATCACTTACTTTGCTCCAGTGCCAAATTAACTCACGCAATGAAAAAACACTTGCGTGGGAGAGAGAGGACTGAGGCAATAAAAAACACTTTTTTGGGAGAGTGAGAGGCTGGTTTAGTTGGTTTGATTGATTTGTTTATACATGTGGGTCTGTGTGCACAGTGGTGCCAACTCTCTCACACCGCGAGAGCGGTGCCAAAATCTTTTGATTTGACATCGATGCGTATTATGTGGCATACTTTTGAGAAATATGGCATCGGCCACATAGTGGAAGGCAACAAATGCCCAAGCTCTTCACGTGCTCCTAGGTAAATGAGAGGGGAGAGAGAGAGAGGGAGAGTGAAAAAGTATCACTAGCCAGCCAACCCTATCGTATGAGTGAATGATATACCTCTTGATGACACAGCAATCTTATACAACTCGCTGCTCTAATATGTTCTCTTCTTTTGTAGATAAAAAGACCCGAAAGTGAAAAATGTGCTGCACTATAACAATCTCATGGAATGCCTTGATCTCCATCTTACAGAAATTGATTTGATCGACTACCGTGGCAGCACATCTGAGATTAAATTGGCCACGTTCTTTGTTCTGGAGGCAATTGTGCTCAAGGTAATGAGGTTTGGAGTTCTCTGGTGCAACAATGAATGGCGTGCTGATCACTGCAAGCGTCTAAGCCTAAATGACAAAGTCTCCACAGAAGCTGAATTTGTTTTTGAAATATCAAGTGTCCAGAGAGTCAAAAATTTATTTGCTCATTAGTTGTAACACCCTCGATGCGACTATAGCTCGCACGTGTCGAGGCACGACTTAGAGACATAATCGCATTGAAGGCATATGTCGCAAGTGAGGTAATCTTCACACAACCCATGTAACACATAAGGGAAAGAGATACATAGTTGGCTTACAATCACCACTTCACGCAAATACATGAATAAAGCTTTACATCATACAAATACAATCAAGGTCCGACTACGGAACCAAAATAAAAGAAGAACCCCAAATGCGATGAAGGTCCCCGATCGACCCCAACTGGGCTCCACTACTGATCAACTGGAAACGGAACAACACAAAGGACAAGATCTTCATTGAGCTCCTCCTGAGCTTGGTTGCGTCATCTGCACGGACTCATCGGCACCTGCAAGCTGGTTTTGGAAGTATCTGTGAGCCACGGGGACTCAGCAATCTCACACCCTCGCGATCAAGACTATTTAAGCTTATGGGTAAGGTAAAGGTATGAGGTGGAGCTGCAGCAAGCGACTAGTATATATGGTGGCTAACATACGCAAAAGAGAGCGAGAAGAGAAAGCAAAGCACGGTCGAGAATCTATGATCAAGAAGTGATCCTAGAACAACCTACGTCAAGCATAACTCCAACAACTGTGTTCACTTCCCGGACCCTGCCGGAAAGAGACCATCATGGTTACACACGCGGTTGATTCATTTTAATTAAGGTCAACTTCAGGTTTTCTACAACCGGATGTTATCAAATTCCCATCTGCCCATGACAAGCTCTCACGGTCAACGAAGGAATAGACCTCCACCTGAGACATTCCGATCAGACTCGGTATCCCGGTACAACAAGACATTTCGAAAGGGTAAAACTAAACCAGCAACACCGCCCGAATGTGCCGACAAATCCCGATAGGAGCTGCACATATCTCTTTCTCAGGGCACACTCAGATGAACGCTCCATACAACTAAAACCAAACCTCGAGTTTCCTTGAGGGGGCGCTGCATAGGACTCTAGTTTGGACCAACACTCAGAGGAGCACTGGCCCGGGGGGGGGGGGTAAAATAAAGATGACCCTTGGGCTGGCCGACCCAAGGGAAGAAAAGGCTAGGTGGCGAATGGTAAAACCAATGTTGGGCATTGCTGGAAGAGCTTTACTTAAGGCGAACTGTCAAGGGGTTCCCATTATAGCCCAACCGCGCAAGGGACGCAAAATCCGGGAACATAACACCGATATGACGGAAACTAGGGCGGCAAGAGTGGAACAAAACACCAGGCATAAGGCCGCGCCTTCCACCCTTTATCCAGTATATAGATGCATTAATTAAATAAGATATATAGTGATATCCCAACAAATAAACATGGTTCAACAAAGAATAACATCTCCACGTTCCAATAAGGAACAAACTTCAATCTTCACCTGCAACTAACAATGCTATAAGAGGGGCTGAGCAAAATGGTAACATAGCCAATCAACGGTTTGCTAGGACAATGGTGGGTTAGAGGTTTGACATGGCAATTTTGGAGGCTTGCAAGCAAGTGGTAGGCATCGTAGCAATGGCATAGCAAAAGAGCGAGCAAAGTAGCATAGCAAAGATAGTAGTGATTTCGAGGCTATGATCATCTTGCCTGAGATCCCGCAAGGAAGAAGAACGAGTCCATGAAGAAGACAAACAAACGTAGTCGAACGGGTCCTCACAATCATGACGTTATCGGACCCAACCCGAAGAAGCAACACCGGAAAGAAGCACACAACATAGTAAACAACCACCACATAAGCATGGCACGATGCGCAAACAAGAATGATGCATGTCCAGTTTAATGAAGCATGACATGGCAAAGTGCACAAACAATCCTACAAATTAAGTGGAGCTCAATATACAATGGGTTGCATATTGACGAAACACCACATTCAAGTTATTTTGTTCGATCCCGTTTATGTACCCAACAAGATTAAATGTTGTTAGCATGGCAAGAGGGTGAAGCAAAGTAAAACTACTTAACTAGTCAAGGTTAAATGAGGCCGGAAGCAACGAACAACAATTCCGGAAACTCCTCATATGCATAATTTAAGGTTTGGTACTGTTCTACCCTAAACATTATTTTAGCATTGTTAAACATGCAAGATGAGTGCACCATGTTAAACTAGACATTTTTCTACCCCATTTACATATAATGTTTATTAAATTCGGAGTTACGGTTATTTAGTCATGAATTAAATCATTTTAGCATGGCATAGGAGCAATTTTAAACAAACACCATTTTTAACATTTTAAACATAGATGGAAGTTGGATATTATTAAACTACACAAAATTCTGAGCAAGTTTCATATATAAAACATTTTAATCCGATGCACGGTTAGTGAGGTTATTAAATGCATGAACTAGGAGGACTTTACTGCAAAACTGGCAATCTCTGGATAAATAGGAAAATCCCTAGCGCTGAAAAAAAACATGATATGGGCTGAAACAGGAACTGGCCCAACAGCAAAAAAAAAACAGAGGCGGGGCGCTGGGGGTGGCTCACCCATGGGCCATGGCTCGGTTCGGTGGGAGGAGGGGCCCAGGCAGGAGTTGGGCCAAGCAAGAGGCCCGGCTGGGCTGGATCGGGCGAAGGGGAGGCAGGCCCACGCAGGCGGAGGCCGTGGTCAACGGGGCACTAGAGGCGTTCGTCCATCTCGCGACATGGGCGAGCGGTGACGGCGCTGGCGCGGAGGAGCTCCGACTCCTGCAGCACAAATGGCAAGGCAGGACCAGGAACGGGCGGATCCGGTCCCTAGCTACCGGATCTGGCCGGAGATGGCAAGGGCGGCGGCGGTCCATGCTTCGGGCGCCCATGGCGGCTTCCATAACAGAGAGAGGAAGAAGAGTTAGAGAGAAAACGAAGGAGATAGGAGAAGGAAGGAGCAGGGGGCGGCGCGACCTGGTCGCCGGTGGCGGTGGTTCCGGCGGGTCGAGGCAGAGGCCGGCGAGGTGAGACGGGGTCGCGGCTCTCCGCGGGCGGCGACGGCGGTTGGGCCCGCGGGCACGCCCCGGGCCTGGGCGGGCCGCGCGGCTAGGCGGCGCGGGCGGTGCCAAGTGGCGTGGCCTGGTTGGAGGAGAGGGACGGCGCGGCGATGTGGTGTGCTCTGATTCGCCGGGGTGAGGTGGAGGCTGGACGCGTCCGGCGGGCGCGGACATGTCCGACGGCGGAGTGGGAAGAAGCTAGGGTTTCGTCCGCGAAATGATTCGAAATCTCGGGGAGGGGTGCTCTTTTATAGGTAGAGGGAGCTAGGAGAGTCCAAATGAGGTGCGGTTTTCGGCCACGCGATCGTGATCGAACGCTCTAGATGATGGAGCAGAGTTAGGTGGGTTTTGGGCCAAAATGGAAGGGTGTTGGGCTGCAACACACATGAGGCCTTCTCGGTCCCTCGGTTAACCGTTGGAGTATCAAACAAAGTCCAAATGATACGAAACTTGACAGGCGGTCTACCGGTGGTAAACCAAGGCCGCTTGGCAAGTCTCGGTCCAATCCGGAAATGTCTAATCCCCACGCCCAAAAGAAAGGTAGAAAGGGACACCGGAGGAGAACGAAGCGCCGAAATGCAAAACGGACAACCGGGAAAAAGCTCGGATGCATGAGATGAACACGTATGCAAATTAAATTTGCATGATGACATGATATGTAATGCATGACACGCAAGCAATGACAAGGCAACAACAGCGAATAACTGAACGGCACCTGGCACATCGGTCTCGGGGCGTCACAACACTCCACCACTACAAGAGGAGCTCGTCCCGAGATCTAGGATGGCACCGGAGAAAACGAAAGAGAAAGAGAAGAGGTAAAACTAAGTTGCTTCTTTGACCAATGAGTGAAACCAAGAACCTTGCGAGGTTGAACAAATTCGAGCAAAGAAAACAACAAGGTGAACAAGGTTGAAAACACTCCGTTAGAAAAGAGGGACAAAGAACATTGCGAAAACCTTGAGGTTGAAGGGAAGATATACATAGAAAACACTCCGGTGAAGGAAGGGGATCAAGGAAGACCAAATTCAGGCAGCACTCCAGTAGAAAAGGGAGGAATTGAATAAGAACTTGATAAGGTGATATAACTTGAAAAGAAGGCACGACACTCTGGTTAAATGAATAAGCAAGAAAGGAACAAGGTCCTGACAAAAACAAAAGGAAAGGTTGAAGATAGCAGCATCACAATGACTCCGGAACAAAAGAATAGAAGATGGATAATTGAAATAGGAGAATTGAGGAGAAAATGCCAACTTCTGCCACAAAAGAGCTTGAGAAGGCATCCTTTGGAAACGGGTCGAACGGAGTTGTTGGAAAACCAACAACGAAAGGATAAGCTTGATATGGACTTATAGAAGACATCTCAAAATTATGAGGTGACAACTTGCCACTCACGGAATAAATTTGATTGGTAAGAACAAGGAGACGAGAAACTTATTTCACCGGGAGGATAGATGAAGGACTAGGGTCGTTTAAAAGCACCATAAATAGTGACAATCCTTAGGGAAGGCTTTAGGTGAAACATAACCCAAGATAATTCCAACGAAGAGGTTGATGAATTTAAAATACCTCATTCTTAATAACATGTGAATCATGAACTCAAATTATCAAGAATGATGTAAAACCACCTCCAAAGATACGGTAGAAAGAAATTGCACTCCGAATTGCAAGAAGAAGAAAGCTTGAGCTTCTTAGAAAAGAATCTTGATGAACACTTTGAGAATGAATTAAATCATAGATGAACCATCATGTAGAACCTCCGGAATAGGGAATTAATCATTTGGATGAAACAATAATAAGAATTACATTATGCTTAACCTTCACCAATTTAGATTGATGACAAGCAACGGATTTGGCATACTACTTATTCTCGTAGAAAGGATTAAGATAGATATAGCGCAAACTTGAGAAGGTCTTCAACGAACCACCGGTAGGATTGAAGCAACGAATGAATTGATATGATAAGAAAGAAGAAAAAATCTTGAACAAACCACCGTAAGCATTGACAAAGAACGAAGTAAAGGGATAAATCACCGAAAAGGAATTAGAGAACGAATGAAAATACTTGATGGAAATTAGATCCACGAGAACAAAAGATCATGAGCTGATTATAGAATATTGAATGATGCACCGGTGAGATTTGGGGAACGAGAGCTGAAAGCTGAGAATGAACAAGTCTTCTGAAATGATGGACTCCGGATAATCAAACTGAAAATACCCTTGAAATGCTCCGGATGGGTGAAAAGAATTCTCACAATCGAATATAATTATGAGAGGATGGCAACAAGGTGGAATCACGAATCTTGAAGAGAATGGAGCAATATATGGAGGAACAAGCCTTCTTCGGTCTTCAAAAGATGGGAATGACAACGAGAAACACCACCAAGAATCGTTTAGGTACTCCGGAAGAATCAAAACGAAGAGGTTGAACCAACGATGAAAAGAATTTGGAAGATCTTGGAGAAGACATTTAACTGATGATAAATTCATTCTTACGTCAAACTTCAAAAGAAATTTTGTGGATAGCTCCGGAAAAATAAGAAGAGTCAGGTATGATCCTGGGAAAAGACCTGTGGGTTAGGGCCCACTCAAAAGAAAACACCGTTGAATAATTTAAAAGAGAGGTTGCACCGGTTGAATTAAATGACTTGAATGAGATAACAACCTCGAAAGAGCTTGAATGAATGCAGAGTGGAAACACGAATCTTCGAGATATCTTGAGCACTCCGGAACAATTAAATAGCGAGAAGTGAATGAATATGAGGTGCACCGGCATGAGAAGGTATTTGAATCAAGGAAAGAGATATTATCAACACCGAAGCTTGAATTGGTTCCACCGGAGAAGAAAATAATGGAGAATGACGAACTAGTAGAACATCTCCTTGAGAACCACCGGGTAAGAATATTGATGAAAAAGAATGGAGTGACTTCACAAGAATAACAGGATACTTGATTAAGACATTTGAGTCCTTAAAGAAACAAAGGGAGGGAGGGTGGGAAAAAGAAAGACAACTTGGAGATGGATGAAACGAACGCCGTTGAGAGAGCTGATACTTGATCTTGCAGGTGTTGAAATGATCGGATCCACTTGAGGAGAGACACACCGGTTGAAAAGAAATTGAAATGAGAAACTCGATGATCGAGAAGGATTAGTATTCACATAGGAGTATGAGAATTCCGCTTAGGAAAAATATGGAATCAACATTTGACTTCGAAGCAACTCGAATACCACAACTCAAAACCAAAAACAAAGGGTTGGCTTGCAGAATAAGCCGGAACAAACATATGATAGAGATTTCATCCGAAGTTTTCATGGTGGGGCCTACACGGGCTCGATCGTACAGCACCATCATGTACAAGGTGGTGCACATGACATACGAAGCGTCCCCGAGTCGGCATAGCCAAGGACTCTTTAAGACACAACGAGACCACTGTAAAACTGACCGTGAATAGGCGGACCACTAGACGTCGAACCCCAATTTCATATCATACATCTGTCGGAAAGATATCCTAAGAGCTAGTTGAATATCCACCTATGAAACTCCCGAACCTTTCCGGTTATGCAATCAGGTGTTGGGGATACAGGGGAAGCATAATATCTCACCCAAGCTAGCAAATCCTACATCCAGCTGTATCCATCCTTCAACACATAACCAAGAAACCTTCGGAAATCATCTACCTCAACCTTCGAAAAGCATCCGTTATACAAGTTATGGCGATACTCCCAAACTCCCGCCCTAGTACTGGGTGGCGTCGAGGTTATCTCACCAACGAATTGCATAAAAGAGATTTTCGATGTCGGCGAACATATCTCAAGTATTCCAGAATTGCAACGATAAAATTATGATGACAACACCTTAGAGCTCAACTCCCCGGGACACTTCCACTAAACCCCTGACAGGAGGCACCAAGACAATGTTCTCATCATAAGCCATCGGAACAATTCCAAGATACTCGCGTGATCCTAAATTTTTTTTAGTGAAATTTGAGAAGAGAAGAGTCAAAACTCTACGTCAGGATGCCTTACCAGAGTGATGAGGAGACTGGGAAGTAAAAAGAATTCCTAAACTCTCCGATATATAATTCCTAAATGACTCAAAACATTTTTCTAGACACAACTCGGCCGCTAAAAATGATCAAGCAATTGGGCTCCTAAGGTCGGGGAAGGCTCTGATTACCAACTTGTAACACCCTCGATGCGACTATAGCTCCCACGTGTCGAGGCACGACTTAGAGACATAATCGCATTGAAGGCATATGTCGCAAGTGAGGTAATCTTCACACAACCCATGTAACACATAAGGGAAAGAGATACATAGTTGGCTTACAATCGCCACTTCACGCAAATACATGAATAAAGCTTTACATCATACAAATACAATCAAGGTCCGACTACGGAACCAAAATAAAAGAAGAACCCCAAATGCGACGAAGGTCCCCGATCGACCCCAACTGGGCTCCACTACTGATCAACTGGAAACGGAACAACACAAAGGACAAGATCTTCATTGAGCTCCTCCTGAGCTTGGTTGCATCATCTGCACGGACTCATCAGCACCTGCAAGCTGGTTTTGGAAGTATCTGTGAGCCACGGGGACTCAGCAATCTCGCACCCTCGCGATCAAGACTATTTAAGCTTATGGGTAAGGTAAAGGTATGAGGTGGAGCTGCAGCAAGCGACTAGTATATATATGGTGGCTAACATACGCAAAAGAGAGTGAGAAGAGAAAGCAAAGCACGGTCGAGAATCTATGATCAAGAAGTGATCCTAGAACAACCTACATCAAGCATAACTCCAACAACTGTGTTCACTTCCTGGACCCCGCTGGAAAGAGACCATCACGGTTACACACGCAGTTGATTCATTTTAATTAAGGTCAATTTCAGGTTTTCTACAACCGGACGTTAACAAATTCCCATCTGCCCATAACCGCGGGCACGGCTTTCGAAAGTTCAAATCCCTGCAGGGGTGTCCCAACTTAGCCCATGACAAGCTCTCACGGTCAACGAAGGAATAGACCTCCACCCGAGACATTCTGATCAGACTCGGTATCCCGGTACAACAAGACATTTCGACAGGGTAAAACTAAACCAGCAACACAGCCCGAATGTGCCGACAAATCCCGATAGGAGCTGCACATATCTCTTTCTCAGGGCACACTCAGATGAGCGCTCCATACAACTAAAACCAAACCTCGAGTTTCCCCGAGGGGGCGCTGCACAGGACTCTAGTTTGGACCAACACTCAGAGGAGCACTGGCCTGGGGGGGGGTAAAATAAAGATGACCCTTGGGCTGGCCGACCCAAGGGAAGAAAAGGCTAGGTGGCGAATGGTAAAACCAATGTTGGGCATTGCTGGAAGAGCTTTACTTAAGGCGAACTGTCAAGGGGTTCCCATTATAGCCCAACCGCGTAAGGGACGCAAAATCCGGGAACATAACACTGATATGATAGAAACTAGGGCGGCAAGAGTGGAACAAAACACCAGGCATAAGGCCGAGCCTTCCACCCTTTACCCAGTATATAGATGCATTAATTAAATAAGATATATAGTGATATCCCAACAAATAAACATGGTTCAACAAAGAACAACATCTCCACGTTCCAACAAGGAACAAACTTCAATCTTCACCTGCAACTAACAATGCTATAAGAGGGGCTGAGCAAAATGGTAACATAGCCAATCAACAGTTTGCTAGGACAATGGTGGGTTAGAGGTTTGACATGGCAATTTGGGAGGCTTGCAAGCAAGTGGTAGGCATCATAGCAATGGCATAGCAAAAGAGCGAGCAAACTAGCATAGCAAAGATAGTAGTGATTTCGAGGGTATGATCATCTTGCCTGAGATCCCGCAAGGAAGAAGAATGAGTCCATGAAGAAGACAAACGGACGTAGTCGAACGGGTCCTCACAATCATGACGTTATCGGACCCAACCCGAAGAAGCAACACATGAAAGAAGCACACAACATAGTAAACAACCACCACATAAGCATGGCACGATGCGCAAACAAGAATGATGCATGTCCGGTTTAATGAAGCATGACATGGCAAAGTGCACAAACAATCCTACAAATTAAGTGGAGCTCAATATACAATGGGTTGCATATTGACGAAACACCACATTCAAGTTATTTTGTTCGATCTCGTTTATGTACCCAACAAGATTAAATGTTGTTAGCATGGCAAGAGGGTGAAGCAAAGTAAAACTACCTAACTAGTCAAGGTTAAATGAGGCCGGAAGCAACGAACAACAATTCCGGAAACTCCTCATATGCATAATTTAAGGTTTGGTACTGTTCTGCCCTAAACTTTATTTTAGCGTTGTTAAACATGCAAGATGAGTGCACCATGTTAAACTAGACATTTTTCTACCCCATTTACATATAATGTTTATTAAATTCGGAGTTACGGTTATTTAGTTATGAATTAAATCATTTTAGCATGGCATAGGAGCAATTTTAAACAAACATCATTTTTAACATTTTAAACATAGATGAAAGTTGGATATTATTAAACTACACAAAATTCTGAGCAAGTTTCATATATAAAACATTTTAATCCGATGCACGGTTAGCGAGGTTATTAAATGCATGAACTAGGGGGACTTTACTGCAAAACTAGCAATCTCTAGATAAATAGGAAAATCCCAGGCGCTAAAAAAAACATGATATGGGCTGAAACAGGAACTGGCCCAACAGCAGAAAACAAACAGAGGCAGGGCGCTGGGGGCGGCTCACCCATGGGCCATGGCCCGGTTCGGTGGGAGGAGGGGCCCAGGCAGGAGCTGGGCCAAGCAAGAGGCCCGGCTGGGCTGGATCGGGCGAAGGGGAGGCGGGCCCACGCAGGCGGAGGCCGTGGTCAACGGGGCGCTGGAGGCGTTCATCCATCTCCCGACGTGGGCGAGCGGCGATGGCGCTGGCGCGGAGGAGCTCCGACTCCTGCAGCACAAATGGCAAGGCAGGACCAGGACGGGCCGATCTGGTCCCTAGCTACTGGATCTGGCCGGAGATGGCAAGGGCGGCGGCGGTCCATGCTTCGGGCGCCCATGGCGGCTTCCATAACAGAGAGAGGAAGAAGAGTTAGAGAGAAAACGAAGGAGACAGGAGAAGGAAGGAGCAGGGGGCGGCGCGACCTGGTCGCCGGTGGCGGTGGTTCCGGCGGGTCGAGGCAGAGGCCGGCGAGGTGAGACGGGGTCGCGGCTCTCCGCGGGCGGCGGCGGCGGTTGGGCCCCGCGGGCACGCCCCGGGCCTGGGCGGGCCGCGCGGCTGGGAGGCGCGGGCGGTGCCGAGTGGCGTGGCCTGGTTGGAGGAGAGGGGCGGCGCGGCGATGTGGCCTGCTCTGATTCGCCGGGGTGAGGTGGAGGCTGGACACGTCCGGCGGGCGCAGGCATGTCCGGCGGCGAAGTGGGAAGAAGCTAGGTTTTCGTCTGCGAAATGATCCAAAATCTCGGGGAGGGGTGCTCTTTTATAGGTAGAGGGAGCTAGGAGAGTACAAATGAGGTGCGGTTTTCGGCCACGCGATCGTGATCGAACGCTCTAGATGATGGAGCAGAGTTAGGTGGGTTTTGGGCCAAAATGGAAGGGTGTTGGGCTGCAACACACACGAGGCCTTCTCGGTCCCTCGGTTAACCGTTGGAGTATCAAACGAAGTCCAAATGATACGAAACTTGACAGGCGGTCTACCGGTGGTAAACCAAGGCCGCTTGGCAAGTCTCGGTCCAATCCGGAAATGTCTAATCCCCACGCCCAAAAGAAAGGTAGAAAGGGACACCGGAGGAGAACGAAGCGCCGGAATGCAAAACGGACAACCGGGAAAAAGCTCGGATGCATGAGACGAACACGTATGCAAATGAAATGCACATGATGACATGATATGCAATGCATGACACACAAGCAATGACAAGGCAACAACAGCGAATAACTGAACGACACCTGGCACATCGGTCTCGGGGCGTCACATTAGTGACTTGTCAGGGCGGTGGATTTTAGTTTGTACGATAATGCTGCATCCACCTAAAGTAATGAAAGTTCTTACGTAAACTTCCTAGGTTCCCTCTTCGTAGGTGCAGCATTACTCCTAACATTTGTAATATCAGTTTGAAACTTGTAATATTGATGTGTCCTATTCCTGCGTTTTCAAAATCCTGCGAATCAAAGAGGTCCTAAGTTGGTGATGATGTTGTGCCTACCAGCTTTTACCAATAGCCGTCGGATCTAGATCTGACACATAGAAACCAAACTTCTCCAGTTTTGCAAAAAGATGCCCGCACTTGTTCCCTATTTACAAACAACTCCTTGTCTCTCACAATCAGCCTTATCTCCTCCCACCACATCTAGAAGTCCATGGAAAAATATGGCGTGATGGCCGCTGCCGATGCTGTCCACCCCCAATCTTGGTGTTCCGTGTAATGCACGGGCATCTACACACAGGAAATTATGTCGAACACGGCTGGTTGTAAGCAGGCTAGCTCTATAGCCATTATGATAGTGACTGCAGGCGGTGAGGTTGACTTATGTGTTATGCCGAACACGGCGCCTATACTCAGGTGTCATCTTTGGCGCAGCATCTTGTCACTTCACTGCAACCAACAACACGTAATAATTTGACAAATGGGTAGCACAGTGCTACTACACTGGTAGTACTACTACTAGTACTAGCACCACCGTCTGGATTTAGTAGTACTAGCACCACCGTATGGATTTAGTAGTACTACCGCGTCCATCTGGATTTAGTATTTGACTAGAAATATCTAGTAATGCATGTCACAAAAAATGTACTACTCCCTCTGTAAATAAATACATGGTGTATTGTTTTATTCCTTCTGGTAGATGGCTCAAATCTGAAGTCTCATCAATCAGACTACTATTGTACTCACTGAGCGCTCAGCTTTGTAAGCTACCAACAAAAAATTGCAATCAAAGACTACTATTGTACTCCCTCCGTACTGGTGCATTAGTCACGTTATGAAAACCAAATAGTAATCCCAAAAAATTTAGGCGTGGTGCATTAACTACCCACCTCGTTCCCTATTTCTCGCCATGAAAAAATAAATCACCCAATACAAATACGAGATGTGGGGTGCGTATGCATCCAATGACTTGAGACTACTCCCTCCGTCTAGGTGTATGACTAGCCACAATGCAGAGTAACATACACTAGTACTACCTTTCATAGTGGGTAGTAACATAAGTATGGTAACATGCAAAGCCTCATTTATTAGGTTATAGACTCATATTGCATTGGGACATGTGATGTTATAGTAATAACTAGCTAAGTTACTCAAACTACCTCTCGCCTCATTAACTTATTGCTACATAAGCAAATTTGTTGAGTTGGACTCGATGTTACTACTGAAGTTACTCCCACTATGGCTAGTCTAAGTCATCTTAGAGCAAGTGAAAAAGAGGAGTGGGCTCTCATGCAAGAGCCTAGCTATATGCGGATTCCTAGGCCGATATACAATAAATATAGAGAAAGAGAGAGAGAAGATGAGAAAACGTAGTACTCTTATAGCCAGCCTTATAGCTAACCTTACTGTATGAGTGGCTACAAGTGATGGCTCTACAATGACATGGCAACATCATATAGCCAGCAGCTAGCTATACTATTAAGTATTAGCCATGCTCTTAGGTTGTGCACCGTAACCAAGAGGAAGGGGAAAGCGAGAGAACTTAATGTCTTTTTACTAATTAATAGGATTACATGCAATGAACTAACCACTTCATGTCATGTTTGGTAGTCTCAAGTCATTGAAAGCATGCACGACCCACATCTCTCATTGGTTGATATGTCACGAAATAAGAAACGATGAGGGAGTTAATGTACCGTGCCTAAGTGTTTTGGGACGAAGGGGGACGCAGCTTCATTGACTTACTACACCTGCCTTTGGTTGTATGACACGTGGGCCCAACAGGTGGCTGGCCCGCCTGTCATATAGCCAAAGGCAGGTGCAGTAGAGGGCCAAGGAGTAGATGGCCAACACACACGTGAATTCAACGCAGTCTGCACTTCTCGTATAAAGGCTCCCCGGCAGTCCAATCTACGAAATCCTACGCACCTACGCACCCTAACCAATGGCAAGAGTGATCACTCCAATTGCAAGATCAGTTGACTAGAAGCTAGACCCATGGAGGCGATGAGCGTGAGCATCAGGCGGCTGTGCCAGATGGTCCATGACGTCGGCCTGCGGCCTAGCACCGAGGAACGTCTCCAGGTTGCGCTTGAGGCTGCTAGGGTGAGAGGCTGCTTGGACGACAGCTTCGTCTCCTTGTTCAACAAGGTCCTCGTCGGCTTCCTCGACAAGTTCACAATCGTCAAGAAGCTCGCAGTTGACCTTGACGTACGCCTCCAGCCCACGCGCCCAGGCTCTGCGATGCCCGCCACCCTCAGCGGCCTCTATGGTGACAACCTCTTCGACACAATGGTGGCCCTGTGACTGCCCGTCGTCGTGCCAGAGAATTTCCACCTCGAGGTCGTGCTCGCCGCGCAGCGCCTGGCGAAGCAAGACACCATCGACATAATCACCCACGTCTACGCGCAAATCGTCCATGAGGACTACTATGTGCCAGAGGAGGACGATAGGTCACTGGCCTTCTTGACCCGCAGGGCAACCTTGGACGGCATTGTTCAGAAGCACATTGAGTTCACCGCCAACGCCGCTGCTCCTCACACGTCGGTTGGTGACCCGGCGCACTAGGGCATGAGGATGTCGTTGATGGATCCGTATGTATCTTTATCTTTTCGCCAAATCCATGTAGTAGTATATGGTATTACTAGTAATTATCTTACCTTTCACATCAACTTCACAATTTTCGTACGTACACCATGCATGAACCGCGCAAGAACCAAACTTCTCATTACTCTAGGGAAAATTGTTATTTCTATCTATCGGTCGCGCCATGGAGAAGAACCAAATTTTACAAGTTACAAGTTCAAAAGGAAAAGCATGCCGTGTTCGTGTACGTCGTACCCCCACACGGTTGGCCTGGCATGCCGCTCAAGGGGGAATGCGTGTTGTGTTGCATTTTCACTTAAAAGTGGGACCGCAGTTGAGCAAACCGACTATCAGCAAACCCCCACCCCTCCCACCGCGCGATGGATGAGAAAACAAGAGGGAGAAGAGATGGCTGTAGCACAGACTCCAAGAAAATTGGTGTCGGATGGGACTCGTGTGGGTGGCATGTGTCGTACTGCTAGACATGAATGCTAGTTATGGCCCATGCCACCCCACTGATCGAGCCTATATCGAGGTGCTAGTTACGTAGAACAAATTTCATGGAGTCCGTGCTCAGCCCTCTTCTATCTCTCTTCTCGGCCAGCCAGCAGATGCGCGGAGCCCATCATCTTTTTTCTCACATGCGGTCCCACATGTCAGTGAAAACGCAAGAGGACCCATTGAACCTGCACATATTTCACCTCAACGTGCTGGTGATGAAAAACAAATACAATAAAGATCTTCGGTGGCCACTTTTGGAGTTACTCAAGAGTAGTAAGATTCTATTTACAGTTTAACCCAAGATGCACATCACATGGCTTCAACTACCACTCCATTTTCTTGCATGACACGACCTGGATGCTGGATGTCCCACGTGACGGCAAAAGGATGAAGAACTCGACCAAATCTTCTCCACATTTAGATCAACGGAGTAGGAAACACGGCAAGCCCTGTGCCTACATCATACTACTACGTACAAGCCCACCTCACGTAGTCACGCTATCACCATATTTCTCGGCCTCCGTGCGACACCTAGCTCTAGTTGATCTAGCTAGAACTAACTACTGGTTGGCTCTATGTGATGTGGCAACTTCATACTACTATGGATGCTGGCTATAGTACTACGTCACTAAGACTCCAAGAAGTGAGTCGAAAACCATTTATAAATTGAGTTTATGACATGCATATGTGAGTGTACCACTCATTACATACAACAAGTCATGAACACACAATGACAACGAGGATACATGTTGGATTATAGATTAGTTCCAACAAAACATTCTAGTAAATACTAAAGTTTTCATCACACAACCAATAACAAGCAATGAAATGAACTTCATATCAACCACTCCTCGGCGTTGGAAACGCTTAGTTTGAACCAGAAGAGTTTCTCTGGGAAGGGCCAGCTACTGTCAATCTCGAGACCAATGCAGGACTGATCATCCAGGCTGAAGCGGCCTATTTCATGACTCATATTGTGATAGCCATGGTAGGGAAGCATAGCAATGCCCGAGGTATAGATACAATTGCTTCTCATAAATGGTAGTAACATTGTGTCAATAGCAGCTGGATCGCCTTTCACCATGATTGGATAGTTTTGTCCAAGGAAGAGCGAGTTTCCTCCAAGAGTATCAATACTAAAACAGGGAGAAGGTGTTGGCGCTAGCATAGTAGTATCTATCCCGAATACCCTGCAACGGATGTTGGAATAGGTCCGGAGAGTGCGACCATGGGAGACAACACCTGCTTCCTTAGTCACACCAACGGTGCCCTGTATACAGACAAGAAGAGGTGATCCATCAAAATAAGTTGCCAGGCGCCACTGAGTACTCCTATATGGGTCCTCATGCTCGTGATCATCAGCATCGTCATCTCCCCCTTGGTAATAAATTTTTTCAAGTATAGGTGGTGGAATGTTCACAGGACCTTGGAAACACAAGAAGGTTAATTAGTAAAGGGAAACTAACTAACTCGCAAGCATGTGGATGAAACAATTATAATTACGGTGAAAGACAAACATACTGAAAGCATAAGGATTCCGTGCAAAAACAGTGCCACGAGTGGTGGCAGCAAACACAAGACCCTCATATTGAATTGCATCACAGTACTCATCCATGTATAGAAACTGATTTTTGAGCAATATACATTGAGTCGAACCTTGAAGGACGGCAACAAGCTTGTCTAAGATAGCAACAACACAAGCATTCCTATAACCCCAAGAGCGGTTGGGAACTCGACAAATTGCTATCTTCTGTAGATAACAGTCACCATGATCGTAGTTGAATGTACGTACAATACCGGTGTGCTCAACCTCTGGGCAGTCTGAGATTTTTGGAACTGGAACCCGGTGACGAGTGTACACATTCACAAGTTCCCACTCGCAGTTGTACCCAATATAAACAACCCAATCTCCATTTGCGCCTGCCCAAGCCTTACCCTCAAACGATGGCATCTTAACATTACACGTATCATTATCAAGCGGCACCAACTTGCACAAGGCGAGGCCTCCGTCATCCGCGCGCTAGTGAGCAGGGTCACGGTGAAGAAGATAGGGGAGATCAAACCGCTCCTGGACCCTTGGGTTCCTTGTAATGATGTTATTAGTTGGGTGAAGAATGGTCTTGAACGAACTTGCCATGCTAGCCGAGGTGATGATGTCGCACCGATCAATGAGTTCCTCCACCATGTCATCATTCAGATCGGGGCAAGAATAACGGGGTCGTTTCTGGTCTGTTCCCTCCATGGAGAAGACGATTGAACAATGGCAGAAGGAAGGGTGAAGGCAAATGGAGGAGGGAGTAAGAGTGTGCGACATCAGTTCCAAATCGAGAGGGAAAGGCAAAGAGTCGGTGGACGGTTGCCACGGTACACGAAGAGGCGCCCCGACCTACATAGACGTCCGTTCGGAAGTTGCACAAAAGGACTCGCCGTTGTCTCACTGACATGTTGGAACGCGACCACATGTCAACGAAGAGGCTAGTGGGGAGTGGACAGTTGCCACAGAGGTCACACACCAACGAGAAGGCCGTCCTGTCAGACCTAGCGCCCGTGCGGGATGGCTTCTATCCCCCACATGAGCGAAGCCACAGAGGTCCGTTTGGGGTCGTGAGTTGGAGTTGGCCTTACAAGTGGGACCACAGTTGAGGAAACCGACTATCGGCAAACCCCCACCTCGCCCGTCATGCGATGGCTGAGTTAGAGAAACGACAAGGTTGAAGAGATAGTTGTAGCATGGACTCCAAGAAATATGGTGTCAGATGGAAGTTGTGCTGGTGGCATGTGCCGTACTCCTGGACATGAATGCTTGTTCTGGCCCATGCCACCCTAGTAGTACTATATATCGAGGATTCGAGGTGCTGGTTACGTACATCGAGCACATTAACATATGGCCCACCTCACACAGTGGCCAAATTTCCTCGAGTCTGTGCTAGGTTAAAAAGTGTTCTTTATGAGGGTGGGTGGCTGGTCTCAAGTTTAAAACTTGTTGTATTACGTATACATAGACGTAGAGATAGTGCAGCAGTTTTGAAAGTTTGAACCCAAACATTAGAATGCAATTTCTAGTGGACTCATCCGAGAACCTAGGATGATGGGATTCGCAGCTACAGTAAAAACACCCGCCCGACGCGCGAAGCATGTGAAGCTAGTATAAATAGTAGTAGTACTATTGTTGATTGGACTCATCCGATAACCTGTTGCAATGCACGTACAATTATGTATTCAGAAAATATGTTTTTGCCTCGTCGCAGCACCCACTCAGAGAAGCAACTCGAAAGCCATTCATAAATTTAGTAAGTCTATCACAGGCATATCATTTTATTACATACAATAGGTCATGAACCCACGATGACAACGACAATACATTCTAGTAAATACTAAAGTTCTCATCACACAACAAATAACAAGCAATGAAATGAAATTCAGCTCAACCAATCCTCGGCGTTGGAAACACTTGCTTTGAACCAGAAGTGATTCTCTGGGAAGGGCCAACCACTGTCAGTCTCGAGACCAATGCAGGACTGATCATCCAGGCTGAAGCGGGCTATGTCAGGACCCATAGTGCGATGGTAGGGAAGAATAGAAATGACCGAGGTATAGATAGAGTTGCTTCTCATAAATGGTAGTAACATTGTGTCAACAGCAGCTGGATCGCCTTTCACCATGATTGGATAGTTTTGTCCAAGGAAGAGCGAGTTTCCTCCAAGACTTCCAATACTGAACCAGGGAGAAGGTATTGGTGCTAGTACACTAGTATCCATAGCGAATACCCTGCATCGGATGTTGGAATAGGTCTGGAGAGTGCGACCATGCGAGACAACACCTGCTTCCTCAGTAACATCAGCAGTGCCCTGTATACAAACAAGAAGAGGTGATCCATCGGAATAAGTTGCCAGGCGCCACTGAGTATATGGGTCCTGCTCGTCCTCATGCTCATGATCATCAGCATCGTCATCTCCCTCTTGGTTATAAATTTTTTCAATTATAGGTGGTGGAATGTTCACAAGACCTTGGAAACACAAGAAGGTTAATTAATTAGTAAAGGGAAACTAGCTAACCCGCATGCATGTGCATGAAACAGTTATAATTACGGTGGAAGACAAATGTGCCGAAAGCATGATGATTCCATGCAAAAACAGTGCCACGAGTGATGGCAGCAAAAATGAGACCCTCGTATTGAATTGCATCACAGTACTCATCCATGTACAAAAATGGATTTTTCAGCAATATCCATCGAGGCATGGAAGTAAGGAACGCAATAAGCTTGTCGAACATAGCAACAACTTCATAGTTCGTGTAATCCCAAGAGCGGTTGGGAACTTGACAAATTGCTATCTTCTGTAGACGATAGTTACCATCATCGTAGTTGAACTCACATAGATCATCTGTGTGCTCAACCTCTGGGCAGTCTGAGATTTTTGGAAGTGGAACCTGATGTACACATTCACAAGTTCCCACTCGCAGTTGTACCCAATATAAACAACCCAATCTTCATTTGCGCCTGCCCAAGTCTTGCCCTCAAGCGATGGCATCTTAACATCACACGTATCATTATCAAGCGGCATCAACTTGCACAAGGCGAGGCTTCCGTTGTCCCCGCGCCAGTGAGCAGGGTCACGGTGAAGAAGATAGGGAGATCAAAGCGCTCTTGGACCCTTCGGTTCCTTGTAATGATGTTATTAGTTGAGTCGAGAATGGTCTTGAACGAACCTGTGATGCTAGTCGAGGTTGGTTCTGACGTCGCACCGATCAATGAGTTCCTCCACTGCGTCATCATTCAGATCGGGGCAAGAATAACGGGGTCATTTCCGGCCTATTCCCTCCATCGAGAAGACGATCGAACAATGGCAGAAGGAAGGGTGAAGGCAAATGGAGGAGGGAGGAAGAGCGTGTGACAACTTTTCCAAATCGAGAGGGAAAGGCGAAGAGTCGGTGGACGGTTGCCACGGTACATGAAGAGGTGCCCCGGCCTACATAGACGTCCATTCGGAAATTGTACAAAAGGACTCGCCGTCGTCTCACTGACATGTTGGAGCGGGACCACATGTCAACAAAACATGGTGTGTAATTTCTCGTGCAAAATGCGATCTGGCCGCGTTGGCCCGAGGTGCTGCATTAGTTATCGACCTTTACTTTTTTAATGGCATTCCGTTCAGTTTTGAAGCATGACTAACTGGTACTGTATGCAGAGAAAATATAAACTACTCTATCACTACTCCACCTCTAGTACTAGTAGTATAAAAAAGATATATAGGTTGGAGCTTCAGCGCTTTCTTGCTCAGGGCTGCCCGCTTGCTTCTCACACAATCACCCTCTTTCCAGATCTAAAAAAGACGGCCTCTCTCTCCCTCCTCACTGGTAGTCACATATCCACCGGGGAAGAAAAGGACGTGCAACATTGACACACTCATCGTCGGCGAGCTAAGTGACGCACTGACGACAAGGCTGTCCTCTCAGACCTAGCGCCCGCGTGGGATGGCCTCCGTCCCCAAGCTCGCTGCCGTAGTGTGTGTGCGGAGGACGACGACCACGAGCGAAGCCACTTCCCACCGACCCTTAGGTATGCTACCTCTTTTCGAACCATACCCTTGTTCTATTGCCCCATCTGCCATGTCGCTGCATGTGGATCTTTTTCCACTCCACCATCTTCCGAATTTGCTATCCTCTGCTCTCCTGGTCACACAGACGAAAACCTTAACTTGCACTATTAAAGGAAACCCTACTACATGCATACTAATCCATGTCTGGGTTGAATAAGGAAAGGAAGGGAGACTGTACTATCCAATAGACTAGGCATCGAACCCGCATCTAGGTTGAAAAGGGGAAAAATCAGTAGCTAAAGATAACAAAAATGGAACGTAATCCACATATGCTTCCTGGATATTTGTTGCTCTGGGCAACCATACCTCCCTCACTACTCTATGCGTCCGTGGAGGTACATCGTACTGGTCCGCCCACTGTCCGAATGGGCCTCCCATGCTCTTATTGCCACTTTTTTGTTGTTAGTATAACGCTAGCGGTCAAGTCAAACAATGCTACTGCTAAAGTGATGCCACATTTAACTAATGCCGCACTCAGTCTAATGCCACCGATAAATTTAAGCAATGCCATTTAATGTCACTAGATTATTTCAGGGTTAGCTGTTGATTGTGGATGTATTAAAGATTTTTCAGCTAAGGCATTCTAATGATGTTGCACAGCCAGTATACCAACGATGAATCTTGTTACTACCTTCAGATTTTTGCACCATTAATGCTTATAGATTACATACCTCACTTTCATGAGATAAGTCAATTTTTGTTGTACAGTGTCAAGAGGAAAGGTCAAGAGTAGGCACCTCCTCCTCCGGCTGTTCTCTTGATTCGTTCGATCAAATTTTTATGTTTGATCAATTATCAAGATTGGGATAGCAATTTTTAGGTCCCCTCGAGTTCGAAATGATATTTACCTTGAAGGTACATGGTTTGCAATTTTTTTATACTGTCATTAGTTAATCATGCTAGTTACCTTCAGACTTTTGTATTTGGATTAATGCTCTTGCACAGCTAGTATACCAATGCTGAAACTTGTTACCTTTACATTTTGTATTATTAATTCTTATAGAAATCTTCCAGTGCTAGAGCTTATGGAAATCAGTTCAGTAAAACCATTCTACTGTACCCTATAATAAAATAACTACTCTACTGTTGCACTAGCCACTGGATTAGTGTGTATTTGTACTATTTGAATGGTGTTGCATTAGCGTATGGACATATATAAAGTGTGGCAAGCTTTCCCAGATATGTGCTCAAGAAAACTACTACCCGTTTTTCTAAATACTAGACGTTTAGGTACTTTAAATTGAACTGCAAAAACGTCTTATATTAAGGAACAAAGGGTGTAGAGTTCACTCAAATTATCCCGGTAAAGCTAGTCACACCTTTATTAAAATTAATGTTCATTATGTTATCGGAGGAGGTCTGTATATTTGTCTCTAATGCATGTCGACTACATACTTGAAATCATGATGTAATGTTAAGTCATTTCCTTGTGTATAGTGTCACTGAATTGTCAAGGCGGTGATGTCATTTTATTTTAGTTGAACTGCACAAAATATGATTAAAACAAGAGGAAAGGTCAGCAATGGCTCAATTTTTCAGAAAAAACTATGTATGCCTTCCTGACATCAGCCGCTGTTGCCTTATTTATTCCTTCAAACAGGTGGTTAGAAACAGTCTTGCTACCTTTTCCCATTAAGAAATTGGAATGCTTATATTTGTGAGTCTATGCTTCAACTAGTGCCACTTTCATAGTAATCACACTTTCAATATCTATGCAAATAGGGATGCTCGATTTTAGAGGAACTGCACAAAAAGTCCAAATGGTTCAACATTAGGAGCATGTTTTCTTCCAAACCTTTATATCCAATTGGTGGCACTATGAGCTGTTCATTACGAAGGTACATGGTTTGCTACTATCTTGCTACTCTTTTTGTACTGTCATTAGATAGTAATACTAATGGTTTGCATGTGAATTTATTGGTAGGATGGACCTACATTGGAGGTGCGGGACAGGATTCAATGATTGGATGCTCAATTTCGATTGTATCGATTTCACCTCTTCCATCACTGTGAACATGGATATCCTTGGTCTGATGAAGAATAGGCGCTATATTTCTGCTCCAAACCAGCAAATCAATTCAGTATGAAATTGTCCAGGGTAAAACATGACTGTATCAAATTGTCCAGTGCAAAACATGACAGATGCTAAGCGGAAGAGACGTGTTTAAACCAAAAATACAAGGTGGGGTATATGTTTACTAGCTGCTTGATATTTGTGCAGATAGAGATGTTTTCCCATTGCTATTTGGCAAACAAACAAAGTGACCTCAATTTTGGTTCAACTGCACAAGAGAATAGTCACAGAAATATTGGATAGTCACTGCATGCACTGCCATTTGAAAATAGACACAGAAATATTGGATAGTCACTTCATGGACTGCAGAAAAGTAGTACTGTACTATTTATTGGCCAACACTAGGTGCTTCATTGCTTTTGGAGCTTTAGTGCTTTATTGGCCAACATAGTCACTCCAGCTATTGGCGAAACTAGTTACGTTTGCAAGAGGAATTGTAGACTTCACAAACAAATTTGTCTTTCACTCTGTACTGAATGTTGGCCAAGAGAAGCATCCATGTTAGTAGGAAGAACATATGTTTTTTTCTAGATCTTTGCTTTTGGAGCTACATATTTGTATATGATCTGTGAATCATTGAGATGCATGAACATGTTGATCTTATGTATGGGAATCGTACTAGTTGGTTTTGAATTTGGGCTACTAATGTGAACATATTACAATGCCAGGCCTGTGAGTCTTATGTGAACATTTTGAACGGATCGGCTCTTACTGTTGTGCACAACATGATCCTTATTTATGTGTTCTCAGTGTTTACAAGTTACTAACAGTTCCTTATTTCTGTTCGCTCAGTGTTTACAAGTTACCGATGGATCACTAGCTAGCCTACTAATGCACTCCTGGCAGTCTTAGTTGCGACGCAAGATCTGAAGTGACAGTTTTTTGAATAAAAATGCCTACCTATGAAGAAACTGCCCAGCTGCTCTGAAGAAAATGCCATGCGAATCTGAAGAAACTGCCAGCAAAAACGTTCGCAAATGCCCTATCTCCCAGCGAACGTTCATCAGCTAATGCGATCGTACACGCACACCATCCGACCTACTCGATCCTACACGTACACTATCCGACCTACTCGATCCTATATGGATAAATAACGAATCACGCACGTACTACCTCCTTTCCGGTTTCCAGGGCTCAATTCAAAAAATAACCTACTCGATCCTACACGAATAAATAGCGGATCACACACGTAGTACCGCCTTTCCGGTTTGCAGTGCTTAGTTCAAAAATCTCACCAACCAAGGTAGATGATGAGTGGTGGAATCGTTTTTGAAAACGAGGGAGTACCTCATCTGGATGATTCGAGTGCACTCGTTTGACCGTCATGCCGGCGTGCGACCCGACACGGACATGACGCACCACTGACGGGACGGGACGACACAGTCATAATTTCAATTTTTCTAGTTTTCCACGTCAAGCTGGCGCGCTAAGCCATGCCTGCTTATGCATTGAATTCTGATGACCGTGATGACCGTCCCGTTTCCCGCGACATGCTGGTTCGCCTACCATCCGCCTATAATTACTGTTTCCCGGGCTTCTCCGGTGGCACCATCACCCAACTCGCCCTATCCTCATAAGCCCCCACCAGCCCGACGTCGCTTGCCACTTATCCTCGCTCTCGCCACGTCCGCCATGCCTCCGCCCGTCCTCGATAGGCGACGCCTGAGGCAGTCATCGCCGGAACTAGTGTTCGGTTTTTCACCGGAAAGCAGACAGAGGGAGGAGGCATTCTATCGGTCTTTAGATGGCAATGCGGTGTATGAGGAGTTAGTGGAGCGCGACCGCCTGGCGGAGGAGCAGCGTATCACCAATTTGCGCCGCCAGCGGGACATGGAGCAGCAATGCACCGACGCTCTGAGTCGCAAGCAGAGCGCCCGCAACTGGGCCGACTACGTGGAGGCTGGCGTCCGGCAAATAGCCCTGGAGGCTATCGGGCACGCACGCGTTCGCGACGCCGAATTTTACTACAAGCTCGTCAAGTGGGTTTCCCGCTTAGAAGTTGAAGCTTCGATGGACCATGCCGGCATGGAAAGGGCTAATGCGCGCAAGCAACGCACCCTATCGCACCTCTGGCAAGTCTGAGGCGAGGCAGAGGACACCAGTGCCAGCGTTTAGCGTGCACCACAGATGGCGGCCGACATTGTCTAGTTAGCTAAGTGTAAGTTAGTACTTGTACACTACTAGAGTACTAGTCAATGGCACGTGCTTTGCACGTTTGAGTTACAATTTGATTTTTGAGTCACAGATTTAGTTTACAAATCAGTTGGGTCGTACAGATACTCAAAAGACTCGGGATATTTCTTTCCTTTTTTTCTTCAGCTTGCTTGTATGGTCGTGTGGGCACAAATTTTCATCACGATTGTAAAAGGTATGATAAAAAATAGAGATAGACACAACAAAAATCATGCGCTCCACACACAACTCTTTGTAGAACAGAGGCACTGACAGTAAAGTATGTTAATTCCATATAAGATAATCTATAGACTTGCAAAGACAATAGTAGAATTAAGAGGATTCTACTAGCCATCGTAATTGGAAGAGCATTCTAGTACCCCATCGTCTTAGGTACAGCAGAATAATTCTAGAGGAAACATGTGAATGCAAATGTGGGCCCATGGGTAGCAGCTTTTTCTACAGGCTGGTATAGAGCTACTCCCTCCGTTCACTTTTATAAGTCATTTTAGACAACTGAAAATAGGCTATTTTGCACATTGTCTGAAATGTCTTTAAGGTCTTATAAAAGTGAACAGAGGGAGTAGAAAATGTTAGCCATCTGATGCATTAAATGGATGGCCGGCATTGAAGGGATTCGCCACCATTTTTAACCATATGATGCAACAAATGCATGGTACAGATTGATGCAGTATGACAGGGAACCACAACCCAGTAAAGTTCGAAAATAGTTATACTATAGTAGTAGAGATTAGTGGGAGTAGATAGTTAACTTGGCTATGATGGTTGTCAACCTGGAAGTTCAGTACTCTAAATCTGGATCAGACCTGTTACTTTGCTCTGAATGTTGAACTTTCCGTTTGAACGTATGGAATGTGCTGCTTTTTTAATGGGTTGGATTTGTTCGCCACGGGTTTAGAGGCTGACTTGTGGGCCTACCAGGTTGATGCGTACACAATCAGGAGATGATTGTATGTGGAGAGGATGACAGCAGGGACCCACCAAGGTCATGGCAGTACGCAAGCAAGTGCCTCCTTATTTCCAGCCAATAAAAAATGGCTCCTCCTAATGGATTTCTAACATCTAGGTCCCATGCCATTGTCAACGTAGTCAATAAACGAGAGAATTGCACAACGAGCGGCTGACACCAGGGACCCAGCAGCTCGCCCAGTTATTTTTGTTTTGGGTTAATTTGATAGTTGCCACTCCAAATCTGGTGATTCCAAGAAATGCCGCTGCAATTTCCAAACTTTGAAAAATCCCATTTCATGCCATTTCCAGTGGCATTTTTCGAAGTCTCAAGTGGCGTTTTCCAAAGTTTGCAAAAATTGCAGTGGCGTTTTTCAAAGTTTACAAAAGTTGCAATGGCATTTTTCAAAGTTTGGAAATTGCAGTGGAATTTTTATGAATCACCATAACTGGAGTGGCATTTATTTAATTTGTTTTTGAGATGGAAGCAAGGTGTCAACTAGGCTGTGCGGGGCACTCTGGTCTATCTAGACAGCCTTTTCTTTTATGTTTACCACAGACCAGCCTAGTAGTTTTTTCTTTCTTTCTGAAAATGGCTAGCCTAATTTTTTGTGTGTCAAGTAAGTCGCTTTGTCAGGCCTGTTAGGCTGCAAATCTTGCAAGACGAGGAGAGCTTCATTCGGCTGGCCGAGAAAATGGCCTATCAGCAATGAGAAATGGGCTGTACATGTTTAAAACACATCAAACCGGCAATTAGTTTCAAATTTCTTTTTTTTCATTTCGAGATTTTAAATTTCATTTATTTTTATGCGTGGACAATTTTTTGGATTTATATTGATATACATTTATTTCTAAAATCAATTTGAATGTGACTTGAAATTTCAGGATTAAAAACTGTTCAGACTGCACCGAAATATGCAAAATTTCATATATTTTTTTAACCGTGGCCACAATATGGGCTATAATGTAATAAAAAGAATATGTGCTCTAGAAAAACCCTTAAGAATAAGCAAATGGGTTGTAAATTATTAGAATAATGGCAGATGGGCTGTATGCCGTTTTCCACATATTTGAGGCTTTCCTAAAAAAAGGTTGACGCACAAGCAGTGACTATTGGATGTCCATCCAACGGCCGTCGTGCTTCTTCAATCTCTGCTCTTCCTGCTCCAGCTGCTTAAACAAGAGCCGGCGGGACTGCCTGCTCCCTCCTCTCGTGGCCGGTTGTGCTGCTGCACAGGCCTCACCGCGCCACCGTACTCCCATCACTGGCCTAGCCATCCCTCTACTCACCCACACCTGTTGTTATTCTCCGGTGATGGCAGACGAACCAATAAACCCTCCTACTCCCCTCCGCGTGGGAAACGACTGCCGAGTTTTCCCTGGCTCTGTGTCATTCCCATCACCTCGCCGTCGTCCACCGCCCTAGTGCTCTTGGCGCGGCGTGGTCAACGTGGTCAACGACCGACATGCATCTGAAGTGGACTGTATGTGGAGAGGCTGACAGCTGGGTCCACGGCCGCACGCAAGGAAATTCCTCCTTATTACACGCAAAATAATGATTCCTTCACCTAACATCTGGGACCCACCATAAGGACCTCTATATTTGGCGAAAAAACGTTCCCGCCGCTGACAACTCGGACCCACCAGCTATATCTTTGCACGCAAGGAAGTGCCTCCTTATTACGCACAAAAAATTGAATACCCCCCTGCTAACTGGGACCCAACATAATGGGAGGCTCACTTGTGGGCCTACTAAGTTGACGGGGATGGAGGGCTTGGTCAACTTAGTCAATATGAACGATTCTAGCTCTAGTGACCGTACGATGTCCATCCAACGACCATAGTGCTTCTTCAACCTCTGGTCTTCTTGCTCCAACCGCCCAAAGCAGCGCCGGTCGTGCCGCGTGTTCCTGCCTCCCATGGCCGGCTGTGATGCCGCGGAGGCCTCACCGCCCCCTACTACTCCCACCGCTGGCCTGGCCATTGATACGTCTCCAACGTATCTATATTTTTTTATTGTTTCATGCTATTATATTATCTGTTTTGGATGTTTAATGGGCTTTAATATACCCTTTTATATTATTTTTGGGACTAACCTATTAACCAAAACCCAGTGCAAATTGTTGTTTTTTTGCCTATTTTAGTGTTTCGCAAAAAAGGAATATCAAACGGAATCCAAACGGAATGAAACCTTCGCGAGGATCTTTTTTTGGAACAAACGTGATCCAGGAGACTTGGAGTGGACGTCAAGGAAGCAGCGAGGCGGCCACGAGGTAGGAGGGTGCGCCCCCACCCTCGTGGGCCCCTCGCAGCTCCACAGACCTACTCCTTTCGCCTATATATATGCTTATATCCTAAAACCTTCGGGGAGAGCAACGAAACACCTTTTCCACCGCCGCAACCTTCTGTACCCGTGAGATCCCATCTTGGGGCCTTTTCCGGTGCTCCGTCGAAGGGGTATTTTATCATGGAGGGATTCTACATCAACACCATAGCCTCTCCGATGATGTGTGAGTAGTTTTCCACAGACCTTCGGGTCCATAGTTATTAACTAGATGGATTCTTCTCTCTCTTTGGATCTCAATACAAAGTTCTCCTCGATCTTCTTGGAGATCTATTCAATGTAACTCTTTTTGTGGTGTGTTTGCCGAGATCCGATGAATTGTGGGTTTATGAACTGGATTATCTATGAATATTATTTGATTCTTCTCCGAATTCTTATATGCATGATTTGGTATCTTTGCAAGTCTCTTCGAATTATCAGTTTGGTTTGGCCTACTAGATTGATCTTTCTTGCAATGGGAGAAGTGCTTAGCTTTGGGTTTAATCTTGCGATGTCCTTTCTGAGTGACAGCAGGGGCAGCAAGGCACGTATTGTATTGTTGCCATCGAGGATAAAAAGATGGGGTTTATATCATATTGCTTAAGTTTATCCATATACATCATGTCATCTTGCCTAAAGCGTTACTTCGTTCTTATGAACTTAATACTCTAGATGCATGCTGGATAGTGGTCGATGTGTGGAGTAATAGTAGTAGATGCAGAATCGTTTCGGTCTACTTGTCACGGGCGTGATGCCTATATTCATGGTCATTGCCTTAGATATCATCATAACTATGCGCTTTTCTATCAATTGCTCGGCAGTAATTTGTTCACCCACCGTAATACTTGCTATCTTGAGAGAAGCCACTAGTGAAACCTATGGCCCGGGGTCTACTTTACATCATATTAGTTTCCCGTCAACTAGATATTTCTGTCGCCGTTTATTTTGAAATCTTTATTTTCCAATATATACCACAAAAATACCAAAAATATTTATCTTATTATCTCTATGACATCTCACTCTCATAAGTGACCGTGAAGGTTTGACAACCCCTTTATCGCGTTGGTTGCGAGGTTCTTGTTTGTTTGTGCAGGTACTAGGCGACTTGCGTGTAGTCTCCTACTGGATTGATACCTTTGTTCTCAAAAACTGAGGGAAATACTTAAGCTACTTTGCTGCATCACCCTTTCCTCTTCAAGGGAAAACCAACGCATGCTCAAGAGGTAGCAAGAAGGATTTCTGGCGCCGTTGCCGGGGAGATCTACGCACAAGTCAAGACATATCAAGTACCCATCACAAACTCTTATCCCTCGCATTACATTATTTTCCATTTGCCTCTTGTTTTCCTCTCCCCCACTTCACCTTTGCCATTTTATTCACCTCTTTTCTATTCGCCTTTTTTCCGTTCGCCTCTTTCCGCTTGCCTCTTGTCTGTTCGTTCTTAGTGCGGTTTGTTGCTATCATGTCTGAAACTGGGGAGGTTATCATTGAAAAGGGTGGTAGTAATGATGGGGGAAACATTGATGCTTTTGATTATCATGAAGAACCTACTATTTTACACACTAAAAAGTTTCGAATCGGCAGTGGTAATATTATTGGAAAGGAGTTATTCAAGATTTCTTTACTTGCGCCGGTGCTTTGCCCACCATGAGCGGGTCTATTCTTCATAAAACTAGTACTCTTGCAGATGCTATATCTTTGCTCGTGGTTGAACTTGAAAGGCAATTTATCCACATGCATCCTTGCTTATAGAGGATTTTTCTAGATTTTTCTAATATTGAGCATTCTTCTGTTAAGAGAGCAGCTACCATCTTTTTAGCTCATGAGTTCAGATTTATAATAAAAGAGGCCAGCAAAATTTTTGCGCATTATAGGGTGGATGCCGGCCGTCCTCCCATAGAGGCAATCCTTTTCTATCAGGAAGACATAATGCACTTATGATCTTTAGATCATGTTGCTTTTAATGAAAACCTTAGAAAAAAGGTTCCTATCGATGTTCTAGTTGACATGATTTCTGAACCCAATGATAATTTTGCTATCCAGAACAATGGGTTAGGTTTTACCCTTGAACAAAGGCTCATGACTTTTTGCCAAAAGAATGCTTATAATGATGAATTGGTTGTGGAATATGAGGGGCCAAAGGAGGAACCAATACCTCCCGAGCTTGATCTTGGGGACTTTTGTCCCATTAAATTCAGCCCTTTTGATTACTATTGCTTGCCACAAAGAAAACTTGCCGTTGAACGTAGGGAGTATGAGATGACTTTTCGCGATTTGCCTTATCATTATCATGGCAATACCTAGATCTATTCTTGTTTTTATGCCAAGCTAGGGGCGTTAAATGATAGCGCTTGTTGGGAGGCAACCCAATTTATTTTTGTTTCTTGTTTTTCCTGTTTAGTAATAAATAAATCATCTATCCTCTGTTATGTTTGTGTTTTTATGTTTTCGTTAGTGTTTGTGCCAACTAAAGCCTTTGGGATCTTCTTGGATGATTGTTGTTTGATCTTGCTGAAAAAACAGAAAGTATGCGCTCACGAGAATAATTTTCATTTTTTACCAGAGAGCGATAAAATACTGATTCCAACTGAAGTAGATCAATGTACAAATTATTTAGGTCTTCCTAATTTGGTATAAATTTTGGAGTTACAGAAGTATTCGAAACCTACAGATTACTACAGACTGTTCTGTTTTTGATAGATTATGTTTTTCGTGTGTTGTTTGCTTATTTTGATGAATCTATGTCTAGTATCGGGGGGTATGAACCATAGAGAAGTTGGAATACAATATGTTTAACACCAATATAAATAAAGAATGATTTCATTATAGTACCTCAAGTGGTGATTTGTTTTCTTATACTAACGGAGCTCATGAGATTTTCTGTTGAGCTTTGTGTTTTGAAGTTTTCAAGATTTTGGGTAAAGATTTGATGGATTTTGGAACTAGGAGTGGCAAGATACTAAGATTGGGGATTCCCAATGCACCCCAAGGTAAAATCCAAGGACAACCAAAAGCCTAAGCTTGGGGATGCCCCAGAAGGCATCCCATCTTTCGTCTTTGTCTATGGGTAACTTTACTTGAGGTTATATTCTTATTCACCACATGACATGTGTTTTGCCTGGAGCGTCTTGTATGATTTGAGTCTTTGCTTTTTAGTTTACCACAATCATCCTTGATGTACACACCTTTTGGGAGAGGAACACATGAATTGTAATTTATTAGAATACTCTATGTGCTTCACTTATATCTTTTGAGCTGGATAATTTTGCTCTAGTGCTTCACTTATATTTTTTTAGCACGGTGGTGGTTTTTACTTTGTAGAAATTATTGATCTATCATGCTTCACTTATATTATTGTGAGAGTCTTTTAGAACATCATGGCAATTTTCTTTGGCTATAAAACTAGTCCTACTATGATAG
The DNA here is from genome assembly GCF_018294505.1 of Triticum aestivum. Taxonomy (NCBI): domain Eukaryota; kingdom Viridiplantae; phylum Streptophyta; class Magnoliopsida; order Poales; family Poaceae; genus Triticum; species Triticum aestivum. The sequence goes on along the minus strand of NC_057806.1, from coordinate 72,085,875 downwards.
GCATCCAAGATGGGTATAAAAAAACTTTCATATAAAGTGCATTGAATACTATGAGAAGTTTGATTCTTTATGATTGTTTTGAGATATGAAGATGGTGATATTAGAGTCATTCTAGTTGAGTTATTGTGAATTTGAGAGATACTTGTGTTAAAGTTTGTGATTCCCGTAGCATGCACGTATGGTGAACCGTTATGTGATGAAGTCGGAGCATGATTTATTTATTGATTGTCTTCCTTATGAGTGGCGTCGGGGATGAGCGATGGTCTTTTCCTACCAATCTATCCCCCTAGGAGCATGCGCGTAGTACTTTGTCTCAATGACTACTAGATTTTTGCAATGAGTATGTGAGTTCTTTATGACTAATGTTGAGTACATGGATAATACGCACTCTCACCCTTCCACCATTGTTAGCCTCTCTAGCACCGCACAACTTTCGCCGGTACCATAAACCCACCATATACCTTCCTCAAAACAGCCACCATACCTACCTATTATGGCATTCCCATAGCCATTCCGAGACATATTGCCATGCAACTTTACACTGTTCCATTTATTATGACATGCTTCATCCTTGTCATATTGCTTTGCATGATCATGTAGTTGACATCGTATTTGTGGCAAAGCCACCATTCATAATTTTTCATACATATCACTCTTGATTCATCGCATATCCCAGTACACCGCCGGAGGCATTCACATAGAGTCATATTTTTGTTCTAGTATCGAGTTTTAATTCTTGAGTTGTAAGTAAATAAAAGTTTGATGATCATCATTATTAGAGCATTGTCCCAATGAGGAAAGGATGATGGAGACTATGATTCCCCCACAAGTCGGGATGAGACTCTGGACGAAAAAGAAGAAAAAAAGATGCCATAAAAAAGGAGGAAAAGGCCCAAAAAAAATGAAAAATGAGAGAAAAAGAGAGAAGGGACAATGTTACTATCCTTTTTGCCACACTTGTGCTTCAAAGTAGCACCATGATCTTCATGATAGAGAGTCTCTTATGTTGTCACTTTCATATACTAGTGGGAATTTTTCATTATAAAACTTGGCTTGTATATTCCAATGATGGGCTTTCTCAAAATGCCCTAGGTCTTCGTGAGCAAGCAAGTTGGATGCACACCCACTTAGTTTATTCTGTTGAGCTTTCATACATTTATAGCTCTAGTGCATCCGTTGCATGGAAATCCCTACTCACTCACATTGATATCTATTGATGGGCATCTCCATATCACATTGATACGTCTAGTTGATGTGAGACTATCTTCTCCTTTTTTTGTCTTCTCCACAACCACCATTCCATTCCACCTATAGTGCTATATCCATGGATCACGCTCATGTATTGCGTGAAGATTGAAAAAGTTTGAGAACATAAAAAGTATGAAACAATTGCTGGGCTTGTAATCGGGGTTGTGCATTATTTAAATATTTTGTGTCATGAAGATAGAGCATAGCCAAACTATATGATTTTGTAGGGATAGCTTTCTTTGGCCATGTTATTTTGAGAAGACATAATTGCTTGGTTAGTATGCTTGAAGTATTATTATTTTTATGTAAATATTAAACTTTTATCTTGAATCTTATGGATCTGAATATTCATGCCACAATAAAGAGAATTACATTGAAAATTATGTTAGGAAGCATTCCACATCAAAAATTATGTTTTTATCATTTACCTACTCGCGGACGAGCAGGAATTAAGCTTGGGGATGCTTGATACGTCTCCAACGTATCTATAATTTTTTATTGTTCCATGCTATCATATTATCTGTTTTGGATGTTAATGGGCTTTAATATACCTTTTTATATTATTTTTTGGACTAACCTATTAACCGAAAGCCAAGTGCGAATTGATGTTTTTTTTGCCTATTTCAGTGTTTCATAGAAAAGGAATATCAAACGGAATCAAAACGGAATGAAACCTTCGCGAGGATCTTTTTTGGAACAAACGTGATCCAGGAGACTTGGAGTGGATGTCAAGGAAGCAGCGAGGCGGCCACGAGGTAGGAGGGTGTGCCCCAGGGGGGGGGGGCGCCCCCACCCTCGTGGGCCCCTCGCAGCTCCACCAACCTACTTCTTTCGCCTATATATACTCTTATAACCTAAAACCTTCGGGGATAGCAACGAAACACCTTTTCCACCGCCGTAACCTTCTGTACCCATGAGATCCCATCTTGGGGCCTTTTTCGGCGCTCCGCCGGAGGGGGATCGATCACGGAGGGCTTCTACATCAACACCATAGCCTCTCCGATGATGTGTGAATAGTTTACCATAGACCTTCGGGTCCATAGTTATTAGCTAGATGGCTTCTTCTCTCTCTTTGGATCTCAATACAATGTTCTCCTCGATCTTCTTGGAGATCTATTCAATGTAATCTTTTTGCGGTGTGTTTGCCGAGATCCGATGAATTGTGGGTTTATGAACTTGATTATCTATGAATATTATTTGATTCTTCTCTGAATTCTTATATGCATGATTTGATATCTTTGCAAGTCTCTTCGAATTATCAGTTTGGTTTGGCCTACTAGATCGATCTTTCTTGCAATGGGAGAAGTGCTTAGCTTTGGGTTCAATCTTGCGGTGTCCTTTCCCAGTGACAGCAGGGGCAGCAAGGCACGTATTGTATTGTTGCCATGAAGGATAAAAATATGGGGTTTATATCATATTGCTTGAGTTTATCCCTCTACATCATGTCACCTTTCCTAAAGCGTTACTCTGTTCTTATGAACTTAATACTCTAGATGCATGTTGGATAGCGGTCAATGTGTGGAGTAATAGTAGTAGATGCAGAATCGTTTTGGTCTACTTTTCACAGACGTGATGCCTATATTCATGATCATTGCCTTAGATATCATCATAACTATGCACTTTCTATCAATTGCTCAGCAGTAATTTGTTCACCCACCGTAATACTTGCTATCTTCAGAGAATCCACTAGTGAAACCTATTGCCCCCGGGTCTACTTTACATCATATTAGTTTCCCATCAACTAGCTATCTCTGTCGCCGTTTATTTTGCAATCTTTATTTTCAAATCTATACCACAAAAATACCAAAAAAAATTATCTTATTATCTCTAACAGATCTCACTCTCGTAAGTGGCCGTGAAGCGATTGACAACCCCTTTATCGCCTTGGTTGCGAGGTTCTTGTCTGTTTGTGCAGGTACTAGGCGACTTGCGTGTAGTCTCCTACTGGATTGATACCTTGGTTCTCAAAAACTGAGGGAAATACTTACGCTAATTTGTTGCATCACCCTTTCCTCTTCAAAGGGAAACCAACGCATGCTCAAGAGGTAGCAACCATCCCTCTACTCACCCACAACCCCTGTTATTCTGTGGTGACGGCAGCCTCACACCACAGCCGAACCAGTGAACCCTTGTACTCCTCTCCGTGTGGGCAACCACTGCCGTCTTCCCCGGCTCCGCGTCGTCCCCTTCCTAGGCCTCGCCGTCATCCACCGCCCTGGTGCTCTCAGTGCGGCGTGGTCAACGTGGTCAAGGAACGACTTCCATTGAAAGAGTATTGTACATGGAAAGGCTGACAGCTGGGTTCACGGCCGCAGCAAGGAAGTGCCTCCTTATTACGCGGAAAATAATGATTCATCCACCTGACAGCAGGGACCCATCAGACAGGCCACCATATTTCGCGAAAAAACGTTTCCCCCCTGACTGCTGGGAGCCACCAGCTACATTTTCGCACGGAAGGAAGTGCCTGACAGTCGGGACCCACCTGGTCGAAGCGTATGTGGCATTGTCATTCTAGTCACGAATGTGTATGTGCATACTGGTCGATGTAGAGGCGCGCACGTGTCGTAGTAGAGGCGCGCACGTGTCATAGTAGAGGCGCGCACGTAGCATGTACACATACGTACAACAGCCAGGGTGCAAGAAAGAAAATATGGCCACGTACGTACATACGGGCGGGGTCTCGAACGCCTACTCGCGCATACGTATGGCCAGGGCTCGTGTACATGGCTGGGTCGAAACGGAGAAGGTGCACCGTCGTTGTGATCATGGGGAGGCAACCGGCTGGGTCGGAACGGAATGCGTCGTCGTGTTCATCGGGAGCCAACCGGCTTGGACAGAACAACCGATGGAAATGAGGCCCGGCATACTGCAGAATGGAAGAAACGACCTTGTGTTTGACTGACCACGGTCGAAACAGGATCCTGTTCATCAGGAGGGGTCTGGCGTACCGAAAAACGGAGGAAACAGACCTCCTACGGTCGAAACAGGGTCCTGTTGATCGGGAGGGGTGTGGCGTACCGCAAAACGGAGGAAACAGACTTTTGTTGGAGCGCTACGGTTGAAACAGGGGTCCTGTTCATCGGGAGGAGTGTGGCGTACCGCAAAACGAGACTCCATGGGATACTGTTCATCTCCACCGTTGACCTTCTCTAGCCTCCACGGGCTCCTATTCATCCACCATCGACCTCCTCCAGCCTCCACCTGCGACTGTTCATCACCGGGCTCCTGTTCATCCATCCTCCACCGCACGCTCCTCCACCGGCTACTGTTCAACCAGCCCTCTCCACGAGGTCCTGTTCAACCACCCCTCCACGGGCTACTGTTCATCCATCCCTCCACCAGCTACTGTTCAACCAGCCCTCCACCGGCTACTGTTCATACAGCCCTCGATGGGGTCCTGTTCATCCATCCCTCCATGGGGTCCTGTTCATCCACCAGCTCGATCGATGAGGGTACTGTTCATCCAGCGGCAACGACCTCTACTACCACGGGGTCCTGTTCATCCAACCCCCACCGGGAATTGTTCATCCAAACCTCCTCAACAACGCTCGCTGTTCATCAAGGGAAGGAGGAAGCAATGTTCGATCGGCTTCAGTTAGCAGCAGTAGCGAAGGAATCACCCGGGTTTAGTTAACAGCAAGGGATCGATCGATCGCTCGGGTTCAGTAAAGCGTAGCCTGCAATGCAATCGCTCGGGTTCAGTTAGAGCCCAGTGCCTCGCTCGGGTTCAGTTAGAGTCCAACGCCTCACACACACGCACGTACGTACAAGAGAAATGCACATCGCTCGGCCCCCGACCACCCACCATAACTGAGAACTCCCCGATATTTTCCTCGCCCTTGCGTCTACCATGGTTTTTTCTGTCATGGACGGCCCAAAGAATGTCATGCAGCTGCGTCTCCGGCCCGCCCAGGACGAATAGCCCATTTTCTGTCATGATCTTTTGTCATAGAAGTAGGACCCCACCACATCTATGATGATACTGAGTTTTGTCACAACTATCGTCATAGAAGTGTCATAAGTATGACAGAAAAAAATTCGTTCAGCCCAAAATGTCACGGATGTGTCTTTTTTTGTAGTGATAGCCAAACTATATGATATTGTAGGGATAAGCTTTCTTTGGCCATGTTATTTTGAGAAGACATAATTATCTTGTTACTATGCTTGAAGTATTATTGTTTTTATGTCAATATTAAACTTTTGTTTTGAATCATACGGATCTGAACATTCAAGCCACAATAAAGAGAATTACATGGATAAATATGTTAGGTAGCATTCCATATCAAAAATTCTATTTTTATCATTTACCTACTCGAGGACGAGCAGGAATTAAGCTTGAGGATGCTGATACGTCTCCGTCGTATCTATAATTTTTGATTGTTCCATACTATTATTTTATCTGTTTTGGATGTTTTATATGCATTAATATGCTATTTTATATGATTTTTGGGACTATCCTATTAACCTAGAGCCCAGTGCCAGTTCCTATTTTTTCCTTAATTTAGAGTTTCGCAGAAAAGGAATACCAAACGGAGTCCAAACAGAATGAAACTTTCGCGTTGATTTTTCTTGGACCGGAAGACATCCAGAGGGCTTGGAGTGCACGCCAGGAAAGCCACGAGGCGGTCACAAGGTCGGGAGGCGCGCACCCCCATCCTTGTGCGGCCCTCGTGACTCCACCGACATATTTCTTCCGCCTATATATTCTCAAATATCCCAAAACCTTCCAGGGGAGCCACGAAACCACTTTTGCACCGCTGCAACCTTCTGTACCCGTGAGATCCCATCTAGGGGCCTTTTCCAGCTTCCCCCCTTAGGGGGATTCGATCATGGAGGGCTTCTACATCAACACCATTGCCTCTCTGATGAATCGTGAGTAGTTTACCACAGACCTATGGGTTCATAGCTAGTAGCTAGATGGGTTCTTCTCTCTCTCTTTGATTCTCAATACAAAGTTCTCCTCGATGTTCTTGGAGATCTATTCGATGTAATACATGGATTTATGATCAGCTTATCTATGCATATTATTTGAATCAACTCTGAATTCTTATATGCATGATTTGATATCTTTGCAAGTCTCTTCGATCTATCGATTTGGTTTGGCCAACTAGATTGGTTTTTCTTGAAATGGGAGAAGTGCTTAGCTTTGGGTTCAATCTTGCGGTGTCCTTTCCGAGTGACAGTAGGGGCAGCAAGGCACGCATTGTATTGTTTCCATCGAGGATAACAAGATGGGGTTTTCATCATATTGCTTGAGTTTATCCCGCTACATCATCTCATCTTACTTAATGCATTACTTTGTTCTTCATGAACTTAATACTCTAGATGCAGGAAGGAATCGGTCGATGTGTGGAGTAATAGTAGTAGATGCAGGTAGTAGTCGGTCTACTTTATATAGACGTGATGCCTATATTCATTATCATTGCCTTAGATATCATCATAACTTTGCGCTTTTCTAACAATTCCTCGGCAGTAATTTGTTCACCCATCGTAATATTTTCTTTCTTGAGAGAAGCCTCTACTGAAACCTATGGCCCCGAGTCTACTTTCCATCATATAATTTTTCGATCTAAAATTTTAGTTTCCTATTTACTTTCTTTGTAATCTTTTATTTTCCATTCCATAAACCAAAAATACCAAAAATATTACTTTACCGTTTATCCATCTATATCAGATCTCACTTTGCAAATAACCATGAAGGGATTGACAACCCCTTTATCGCGTTGGGTGCAAGTTGGTGTTTGTTTGTGTAGGTATTCGGTGGCTTGTGCGTTGTCTCCTATCGGATTTATACCTTGGTTCTTAAAACTGAGGGGAATACTTACTCTACTTTGCTACATCACCCTTTCCTCTTCAAAGGAAAAACCAACGCAAGCTCAAGAGGTAGTAGTGTGCCCCCCATATGGGCAGAACCAGAGGAGATAGAAAGAGGGGAAGGGAGAAGGAAAGGGGAGGGATTCAGACTCCCCCTTCCTTCCCTCCTCTTTCCTTCCCCCTCTAGTAGATAAAGAAGGGGGGCGCTGGCCATGGGGAGACACCAAGTAGGATTTGACCTACTTGGGCGCCTCCTTGGCTGCCTCCCCTCTCCCTCCCACCTATATATTTGTGGGGGCACCCCTAGCACACCCCAGACAATTGCCTAGCCATGTGTGATACATCTCCAACATATCTATAATTTTTTATTGTTCCATGCTGTTATATTGTCATTCTTCGATGTTTTACAATCGTTTCATATCATTTTTTGGTACTAACATATTGACATAGTGCCTAGTGCCCATTGCTGTTTTCTGCATGTTTTTTACATCGAAGGAAATCAATACCAAACTGAGTCCAAATGCAGAGAAACTTTTTGTGGAATTTATATGGACCAGAAGACACCCAATGGGACGTAGAAGCACCTAGGGGTGCCCTGAGGGGGCACAACCCACCAGGGCTCACCTGGGCCCCCATGCGCGCCCAGGTGGGTTGTGCCCACCTCGGTGGCCTCCGGCACCGCCTCTTTGCACCGCCCAGGTGGATCTGTTCATGTTCATGCTCAGGTACACAACGTCTAATAACACCATCTACTCCTTCTTTATAAAGATGTGGGTCATCCCAAAAGTAATGCCTTAAATCATAGAAGAACTTTTTCTTTTGCTGGTATGTGAAACTAGGTGGTATAAATTTAGCAACAATATAATTAGCATAATCAACATACCATGGAGCAGTGTGGGAAGCATTTATGACAGCCAATTGTTCATCAGGAAAGCTATCATCAATAGGTAGTGGGTCATCAAGAACATTCTCTAACCTAGACAAGTTGTCTGCAACGGGGTTCTCAGCTCCCTTTCTATCAATAATATGCAAATCAAATTCTTGTAGCAAGAGAACCCATCTAATAAGTCTAGGTTTAGCATCTTTATTTTCCATAAGATATTTTATAGCAACATGATCAGTGTGAACAGTTACTTTAGAATCAACAATATAAGGTCTAAACTTATCACAAGCAAATACAACTGCTAAAAATTCTTTTTCAGTAGTAGCATAATTTCTTTGGGCACTGTCTAGGGTTTTACTAGCATATTGAATAACATTTAATTTTTTATAAACTCTTTGTCCTAGAACAGCCCCTACAGCATAATCACTAGCATCACACATAATTTCAAAGGGTAAATTCCAATCAGGTGGCTGAACAATAGGTGCAGAAATCAAAGCTTTCTTAAGTATTTCAAATGCTTCTACACAATCATCATCAAAGACAGAAGGAATGTCTTTTTGTAATAGGTTAGTCAGAGGCCGAGAAATTTTTGAGAAGTCCTTAATGAACCTCCTATAAAAACCGACATGGCCAAGGAAACTTCTTATACCTTTGATGTCCTTGGGACATATCATCTTTTCAATAGCATCAACTTTAGCTTTGTCAACTTCAATACCTCTTTCAGAAATTTTATGCCCCAAGACAATACCTTCATTAACCATAAAGTGGCACTTCTCCCAATTCAAGACAAGGTTAGTTTCTTCACATCTCTACAAAACTCGATCAAGGTTGCTCAAGAAATCATCAAAAGAGGACCCATAAACAAAGAAATCATCCATGAAAACTTCACAAATCTTTTAACAAAAGTCAGAGAATATAGCCATCATTCATCTTTGAAAGGTAGCAGGTGCATTACATAAACCAAAAGGCATACGTCTATAAGCAAAAGTACCGAAAGGGCAAGTAAAAGTGGTCTTTTCTTGATCCTCAACTAACACAGGTATTTGAGAGAAACCAGAGTAACCATCTAGAAAGCAAAAGTGTGTATGTTAGGATAATCTTTCTAGCATTTGATAAATAAAAGGCAAAGGGTAATGATATTTTTCAGTAGATTTATTTAATTTGTGGAAATCAATTACCATCAGATAACCTGTAATAATTCTTTGCGGGATCAATTCATCTTTATCATTAGGAACAACTGTAATACCTCCCTTCTTAGGGACACATTGGACAGGACTTACCCAGTGACTATCAACTACGAGATAAATTATACCTGCCTCAAGGAGCTTTAATATTTCCTTTCTTACCACTTCTTTCATCTTAGGATTTAGCCGTCGTTGGTGATCAATAACTGGTTTGGCGTCTTTCTCCAAATTTATTTTGTGTTGACATAGAGTTGGACTAATGCCCTTAAGATCATCAAGAGTATATCCAATAGCAGCACGGTGCTTCTTCAGAGTTCTCAATAATCTCTCTTCTTCATGCTCTGAAAGGTTAGCACTAATAATAACAGGATATATCTTCTTTTCATCAAGATAAGCATATTTAAGAGTATCAGGCAATGGTTTAAGCTCAAACACGGGATCACCCTTGGGTGGAGGAGGATCCACTAGGATTTCAACAGGCAAGTTGTGTTTCAGAATAGGTCCATGTTTAAAGAATACTTCATCTATTTCCCTTCTTTCATTCATAAACATATAATTTTCATGGTCTAGCAACTATTGTTCTAAAGGATCAGTGGGAGGCACGGCAATAGAAGCAACACCAATTATTTCATCTTTACTAGGCAATTCTTCATCACGGCGTTGTCTATGAAATTTAGCAAAATTAAACTCATGAGACATATCCCTTAAACCAACAGAAACAATATCCTTATTGCAGTCTATCTTAACATTAACAGTATTCAAGAAGGGTCTACCAAATATAATGGGACAAAAGCTATCTTGTGGGGAACCAAGAATAAGAAAATCAGCAGGATATTTAACCTTCCCACACAAGACTTCAACATCTCTAACAATCCCAATCGGTGAAATAGTATCTCTATTAGCAAGCTTAATTGTAACATCAATTTCTTCTATCTCAGCAGGTGCAATATCATGCATAATTTCTTTGTATAAGGAATGGGGTATTGCAGTTGCACTAGCACCCATATCACATAAGCCATGATAACAATGATCTCCTACTTTAACAGAAATAACAGGCATGCCTACAACAGGTCTATGTTTACTTTTAGTATCAGGTCTAGCAATTCTAGCAGTCTCATCACAGAAGTAAATAACATGCCCATCAATATTATCGTCCAAGAGAACTTTAACCATAGAAATATTAGGTTCAACTTTAACTTGCTCAGGGGGTTTGTGTGTCCTAATATTACTTTCGTTGACTACATGTCATATCCCTAGTTCTAGTATGCACCAGGCTAGCCCTTCTTGTGTGCATCATGTTTAAGTTTGAAAGAAACTTGAAATGGGGATTGCCTAAACCCTAGGATCAACAGAATTCACTAGGTTCAACTAAAATATTTTCAGTAAATCAAAATGGCTTTAAAAAATGTTCATCATTTTTGGAAAATGCTGGAAACAGTAACCGAAGGAGATGCACATTTTTCCATGACAATTTTGGCTCTGAATTAAATCATACTCTATTTGCATTTGGGCATTTAAATGTTATAAAATATTTTAAATGTACAAATAATCTTAAATCAAAATGTTTCCTTTTGGATATATTCTATACAGTGGGCATGAGTAGTTTGATGATTTTTGAAAGTTCTTAGCCATTTTTACTAAGTCCAGAAACAAGTGTCAGAATTAGAAAAGAGAAAGAAAAAGGAAAAGAGCAGAGACTCACCTGGCCACCTACCTGGTGCAGCCCACCTAGCAGCCCACCTGGCCGGCCCAGCCCAGTGCCGCTACCAGTCATCTTCCACCTCTCGCCAGTAGGACGAGAGGCGTGTGGCCACCATGCGCGCCCACGCGCCCCGGCCACCTCCTGCTTTCTGCCGCTTCCCCCTCGTCGCCCTGGGCCTCCCTCGCGACGCCACGCAGCCCCGACCGCTCTCTCACTCTCTCCCGTGCTTCTCCCCTCCTCTGCTCTCCCTCTCTCTCACACGATCCGAGCGCCACCGTCGCCGCCGACAAGCACCACCACAGCCACCGCCCACCCTCGCCTCTCCGACAAGCCCAGGAGCTCCGCCACCGTCGCCTACGCCTCTCTGTCGACTCACGCGACGCCAAACACCGCCGAACGCCGTCTTCTCCTTCGTCTTCAACCTCGGGCACCCGAGCCCGTCTCTGGTCGATTCGGCGCCGCCAGGACCTTCCCGAGCTCGCTGACCCCCTCTTCGGCATCGCTGTGAGCTCCTACTCCCAACCCTTCTCTCCCTGCCGTCGAATCCCTCCTCTAGCCCCCTGCCCACCACGGCCGCAGCCCGTCGACACCGTGCCCCATCGCTGTCGTGGCTAGAGCCACTGTCGCTCGAAGCTGAGCACACCACCATGCTCAGCGTGTCTTCCCACACCCATAGCCACCACTAGCTTCTCCTCCCGAACACCCTAGTGAGGAACTTGAGCACGGCCGAACCACGGCCGCAGCAAACCTCGTCGCCGGCGTTGATTCCGGCGACCATCTGGTCCAACTCCACCACCCACAGACGCGGCTCAGCCCCAGCTCTCCATAGAACCCAACCACGCCCCAAACCGTGGCCTGTAGCGCAATCCCGACGCGGGCACCGCCGCGATCTGAGGTTGCCGGCGGTTAAACACTGGCAGCTGACGTGGCACACTTAATTAGCGCTAATGATGCCACTAACTAACCCCTTAGCTCACTGACGGATGGGCTCCATGCTTAATTAACCCTGGGTTTATTTCCTGCCTAGTTTTAACTTAATCAGATGGACCCACGTGTCAGCTTTGACCGTGTTGACGTGTCCGTTGACCGGACCCACCTGTCATTGACACTGAACAGCACTGTGTCACTGACCAGTGGACCCCACTAGTCAGGTTTGACCTAGACCGCTGCTGTTGACCTGCTGAGGTCAGCATGACGTAGTGGTGACGTTGTAATTGTTTTCTCGGATTTTAAATAAATCAGAAATGATTTATTTTATTCAGAAAATATCCAAAACTTCTAAAAATCATAGAAATTCAACCGTAACTCCAAATCAAATAATTTATATATGAAAAATGATCAGAAAAATCCAATCTTTCCATCTGTACTGGTTTCATGCATGTTATAACACTTTAACCTTGGTGTTTAGGTGAAACAAGTTAATGCACTAATATGACTTCATAAAATGGGTTTGCATTTGAATCTTTGGTTCAAATGGACTCATTTCAATATGTTCTAGCTTGCATTAGCCCAGAACACATTCATATTGCCATGTCATAGCATACATCATATTGTTGCATATCGTCATGTGTTGATTGTGTTTGATGTATCTTTCGTGGTAGGTTCTGCCTCCGAGGATACCCTCGATTATCCGACTGAAGGGCAGTATGCTACTACCACTCCATAAGGCAAGCAAAAAATCCCTTGTTCATTCTGATACAACCCCACTCTCTCTCGCTCCTGCTCTCTTTTATTGCATTAGGACAACAACGATTCAACTGTTACATGCTGCGGTAGTTGAACCCCTTTTCCTCTGCATGACCTACCATTGCCACAGTAAATAGATGAAACCCACTAGCATGAGTAGGAGTTGTTTGAGCCCTGATGTGCCTACTCATTCATGCTTGTTTGTCATGCCTGCTACTGCTTAGAGTTGAGTCAGGTCCGATTCATCGGGGATGAATTAGAATGGTGATGGACATGTCCTACTGTGTCTGAGCTAAGTGTGTTGAACACAATTTGGTAAAGGTATCGATGAGAGGCCATGTAGGAGTACATGGTGGGTTGTTTCATTAGAACCGTCCTTAAGCACCGAGATCTGTATGTGTGATTTAAGAACTAGCTACTACCATGCATGGGGCCCGAAACCAATGGACCCTCTCGGCTTCTTAACCACCCTAGTCCTCTGTCTAGGAGTTGCAATTAGTTTCTGGTGTTTATAGGATATGTGTTGGCGGCCGTGCGTAGCGCTGACCCTAGGGGTGGGCTATGATGCGGTAGATACACCGTGGCACGGTGTACCGAGTCGCCCGTTTGGTGTTTCAGGAATCCTGTACACATCGTTTGGGGCCGTATGTGGAAACATCGGCCAGACTCCCTACGGATGGAACCTGGATAGGCGATAAACCTGGACTAGAGACTTGAGTGTTTAGGTAGGCCGTGGCCGACACCCTCGTTGGGCTTACGCTTGAAGGTTGCCGAGTACATGTCGTGTAAACGGTAGTAAGTGGTGAGAGTGTGTATGAAGAAGTACACCCCTGCAGGGTTAACATCGTCTATTCGAATAGCCTCGTCCGTGGTAAAGGACTGCTTGGTTGCCTATATAGTTCATAGACAAGTGAAAGTGGATACTTTAAAATACGCAAGATAAGCATGAGTTCTATGGATGGCGTTATCGTAGGGAGACGGGAGCGGATCCATAGTGGTGTATTGATATGGTGAATATGTGGACTCATGTCGCCAACTCAAAAGAATTACTTGCAGTAGTAGTTCAGGTTAGCCACTGAGTCAAAGCTGGCTTGCTGCAGTTAAACCCCACCATCCTTTTGTTGATAATGATGCATATGTAGCTAGTTCTGATGTAAGTCTTGCTGGGTACATTTGTACTCATGTTTGCTTAATTTATGTTTTTGCAGAGAGACTTCAGTCTTGCTAGTAGTTCTGTGTGGACTTCGATGTTTAGCTTGATACCTCAGCTACGATCTTGTGCCCTCGGCAAGATCTGGTAGATAGTCAGGCTTCTCAGCCTTTTTCATTTGTACATGTCTGTACACAGACATGTTAAGCTTCCGCATGTGCTTTGACTTGTATGATCTGAATGTTGGGTCATGAGACCCCTGTTTGTAATATCTGGCTCTTCGGAGCCTATTGAATAAATACTTTGAGTCGTAGAGTTTTGTTGTGATGCCATGTTGTATTTGCACATATCGAGCATATTGTGTGTATGTTATTGAAATGCTTGGTATGTGTGGGATCCGACAACCTAGTTGTTTATCCTTGGTAGCCTCTCTTATGGGGAAATGTAGTCTTGTGCTTCCATGAGTCATAGTAGTCCGCTACAGCCTGGTTCACCGGAGTCCTGCTAGCCCGGCACTACTGCTCCGGAACACTTGACTGGCCGGCATGTGATTCACTTCGTTCCTGTGTCTGTCCCTTCGGGGAAATGTCACGTGGTGACATTCAGAGTCCTGCCTAGCCTGCTATAGCCCGGTCCACCGGAGTCCTGTTAGCCCAGTGCTACAGCCCGGATTCGCACGCTGTTGACCGACATGCTCGATGTTGATTCATGTATGCATGTCCCCGTAAGTTAGTGCCACTTTGGGTTCACGACTAGTCATGTCGACCCAAGTTCTCTGTCATATGGATGCTAGAGACACTATCATATACGTGAGCCAAAAGGCGCAAACAGTCCCGGGCCATGGTAAGGCGACACCCGTGGGAATACCGTGCATGAGGCCGCAAAGCAATATGAGGTGTTACCGGCTAGATCGATGTGACTTGGAATCGGGGTCCTGACAGCTTTGGTATCAGAGCCTGACTGCCTGTAGGATTATCAGGCCAAATTGGTCGAAGTTGAGTCTAGAAATGCTTTAGTTGTGTAAGGGAATTGATTGTGGAAGGGAACGTAAGTCTCTTTTTACTCCTTTACCCTATGGCCTTCTGATCTAAGTCATCCTTCTTCTCTTCTACGGGGATTAAGAAACTAGGCTTCCTCGTCTTTCTATCAGGATCACATGTTACTAATCCGTAGACTCTTAGGATTGTTGGTCTCAAGCCCCAGTTCAGTTTCTACTACTCCAGTGTGTTGTTAGTTGGACTTGGAACCTTGATATTGTGATGTTGAGTGGTTATGCCACAATTTTTGCAGGATGTCTCAAATCTTTTTGAGCATTTACAGCCATTATGTTGTCCGAGTCATCCCAGGTTTCTAAACAATCTAATGCATTTGTAAATTTCGTCTTCCCATTTTAGATGTTCCTTTGGTCCAGATTAAGCACACTAATCGGTCTGTTGAGGTACTCCGTTGCCTTAACATATATGTTGGAGTTCATATTATGACCCTAGGTGTCTTTGAGAACCACTCAGTAATCTAGCAATGTTCTGTGTTCCCAGTGTGATGATGCTGGCCCCCATTCTCGAAAGCATCCCGTGATGCCATTTAGTTAGTAGGCCTTCTATTTCTGGGTTCTTAAGCCCAAGATTCACCCTACTTACCTCGTGTTGATAGTGTTGCTCATACCTTTAGGATATTAGTAACCTTGCATTAGTCCTTGAGGTCCGTGGTATTTCCTTCTTCCAAATACTATGAACCACTTATGGCGGAAGTTTGTTGGATCAAAAGATCACAACAGGAGTGCTCTCCATGAGTTCCCCATTCTATATTGTGACTCTGCCAATCCTACCCCTCCGCATGGGTTATCCGGAAGAAATATGTTGAATCCGTTCAGCATACTAATCCATGCATCCACAACTCAGAAAAACAAATGTTCCTTTGAGTTGTCCCTCTTTAGTTGTTTTCTGACCTTCGTCTATCAATTGATAGTCAAGAGTATGCGTGCATTCGTTCATCGTTGCCTATCATTCTTGTGGTCCGTCAAGCCATTCTAGTTCAGAATGACTAGGAGAAACAAACTCCAGTACCTCATCCATATATGGGATTGGGTCAAAGCAGTTGTATTCCACAGATCAAATGTAATCAAGCTTTTAGTCTATTCTACCCTGAAGTATTACTCACTTTATGTCAGGAATGTCATGAGAATTGCACCTTCCCTTATGAATTCTTGACGTAGTGATACTTCTCGCCATCATTATTCATTCCTCGATGTCGTGTTGTCGCAACAGGAGTGTCGACAAGTGAATCGTGATGTGTGAAATCAATACTCCTAGCAATTGTGTTGCTTGGTAGTTAATGGACAATAATCTTATCCTTAGCGTGTTGATTATTGAATCATCACCCTAAGGTTTATCGTGCTACCTAGTCCTTATTTCCGGTGCACTTTTCGATCAATGAGCTAGCATAATCCTTGCTTATTTGGTCATATTGTCTTGCCCTGAAAAGCAAGATTGTTCTTGAGCTTAGTGACATATCGGTGGTTCATGATTTTCCGTATATCTTCTCGGAAGTATAACCAGGTTGTCACCTGACGGCTATGTTGAGTTCGTGATCAAGTTGGTTTCTTACAAACCACCCCTTCTCCAAGAATCTGTGTTGGATACCCCTGAGCTAGTTGGTTAAGCTAAACAACAACTTGGAGAGTTGGAAGATAAAAGCTTGTCCGACTTAGTTCATTTTAAGGGATATCTTGTATGTGTGTTGAAGAAAGATGGTGCTTTCATCGATTAACCCCCGTGATCAGTTAATGGACCTATCATCTTATCCAATCTTTGATTCGAGTATGGGCTATCCTCAAATCAAATCAGAACCAATGATATTCGTAATGTTGTCTTACTCATGGTTGTTTCTTCGAGCATACACCATTATATCTTTTGGGTCTGACCAATGCTATCACCTTGTTCACATGATTGTGGAATTCCAGTGATATGGAAATTCTGATGAGTTGTTGTTGAGCCCATCAGCAACATTTTGTCTTCCCCATGGTTCGTGTTGAACATCCAGCTAGTGTTGAAAACTTGTGTAAGCATTTTCTTCATGCCCAGTTCATGTAGAATATGTTTGGATGAAAGTAGTGACCTCCTCTAAGTTCACGTGCAATCGATGCAAGTTGCCGCCGTGAGTTCGAGAAAGGTTGTTTTTGTTTCCTCGGGTACCATCCCAAGTCAGTCATGCATGTGCGAAGTATGCTATTGTTTGACAGGCTCGCTACCTCCATTCCATTTGTATCTCCTAGTACACCAAGCCACTGACTGATTTGTTCCAGGAGAAGAAGTTCCTTCTTAAGAGCATGCCTTATGCAAGGACTTCGATATCCTCGTTGATGGTTCCCCACCGAACTTGGTAGAGTTTTATTATAAGACTACTATGTGGGCATGCTTGTCTTGGGCAGCGTGTTCATAGGTTTGTAGCAGAACCAGCTCATGTTTTGGAGCTTGCTATCGTAGTTCATTCCTCGAGAATCTCGCAACGCCATCTCGTGGATTTGTGTTGCAAACTTCCATTTTCTTTCTAGACTTGATGAGTCTGGAATATCCTATTACCAACCATACCTGAATCTCAAGACGATATGATGGTTGGAACATTCCCAACAATTGCATTTTGTTCCCAGCTTGCACTGCCATTGTGCCAATTTCCCATGGGCTATCCTTCTTGGCAGTTGTTGTCCAAGATCATCTTCAAAAGTGGACATACCATGGGTCCCATCCATTTCCGATGATAAGCAAAATCATCCATTACGTTGTCTTCAACAAGGTAGTCCACATCGTCCACCCTAGCCCGAGTATGTCATTCTTTCGAACTCCTTCAAACGATCCATTAAGAATTGCCTCAGGCTGGTATGAAGAGTTTCAATGATTTATGGATCAAAAGTAATTCTTTTTGCCACTTAAGGGAATAGCTCTACGAGTCACCTCCTCTAAGGTTCCCCGTTTGACATGAAGGGCAACTTAACACATTGCTACTTTAAACGCATCCACCATCTTCTTAAGCGTGGAAATGTTGCCTACCAAATTGAACTTTGTTATCAATTTCTCTCCATCCATCTTGATGTGTGTTTTGTTCCTCGGCTCAAGAGATGTTTCCAACGTCTCACTTCATGAGTTGATTTTGAGTTGCTCAATCTTCAAGAAGATCGATTCCTGTAGAGTTTCCTTCTGTAGTCACCATGTTGGAAGAAGATTTCAAAAGCAAATATGTCAAGATCAATTGGAGAAATGTATCAACATCTTTGAGAAGGGCAAATCGGATCATGAAGATCGTGTTAGCTTTGTGACCCCTCTGTCTTCTTACCTCATGACTTCAATCTCGGGACGAGATTCTTGTTTCGTAGGGGTGAGTTGTCACATCCCTAGTTCTAGTATGCACCAGGCTAGCCCTTCTTGTGTGCATCATGTTTAAGTTTGAAAGAAACTTGAACTGGGGATTGCCTAAACTCTAGCATCAAAGGAATTCACTAGGTTCAACTAAAATATTTTCAGTAAATCCAAATGGCTTTCAAAAATGTTCATCATTTTTGGAAAATGCTAGAAATAGTAACCAGAGGTGATTCACATTTTTCCATGACATATTTGGGCTCTGAATTAAATCATACTCTATTTAGATTTGGGCATTTAAATGTTATAAAATATTTTAAATGTCCAAATAATCTTAAACCAAAATGTTTCATGTTGGATATATTCTATACAGTGGGCATGAGTAGTTTGATGATTTTTGAAAGTTCTTAGCCATTTTTACTAAGTCCAGAAACAAATTTCAGAATTAGAAAAGAGAAAGAAAAAGGAAAAGAGCAGAGACTCACCTTGCCACCTACCTGGCGTAGCCCACTTGGCAGCCCACCTAGCCGGCCCAGCCCAGCGCCGCTGCCAGTCATCTTCCACCTCTCGCCAGTAGGACGAGAGGCGTGTGGCCGCCGTGCGCGCCCACGCGCCCTGGCCACCTCCTGCTTCCTGCCGCTTCCCCCTCGTCGCCCTGGGCCTCCCTCGTGACGCCACGCAGCCCCGACCGCTCTCTCACTCTCTCCCGTGCTTCTCCCCTCCTCTGCTCTCCCTCTCTCTCGCACGGTCCGAGCGCCACCATCGCCGCTGACAAGCACCACCACGGCCACCGCCTCCCCCTCGCCTCTCCGAAAAGGCCAGGAGCTCCGCCACCATCGCCTACGCCTCTCTGTCGACTCACGCGATGCCAAACGCCGCCGAACGCCGTCTTCTCCTTCGTCTTCAACCTCAGGCACCCGAGCCCGTCTCCGGTCAATTCGGCGCCGCTAGGACCTCCCCGATCTCACTGACCCCCTCCTCGGCATCGCTGTGAGCTCCTGCTCCCAACCCTTCTCTCCCTGCTGTCGAATCCCTCCTCTAGCCCCCCTGCCCACCGCGACCATAGCCCGTCGCTGTCGTGCCCCGTCGCCGTCATGGCTAGAGCCACTGTCGCTCGAAGCTGAGCACACCATCGTGCTCAGCGTGTCTTCACGCACCCGTAGCCACCACCAGCTCCTGCTGCCGAACACCCTAGCAAGGAACTCGAGCACGGCCGAACCACGGCCATCGCAAACCTCATCACCGGCGTCAATTCTGGCGACCATCTGGTCCAGCTCCACACCCACAGGCGCGGCTCAACCCCAGCTCTCCATAGAACCCAACCACGCCCCAAACCGTGGCCTGTAGCGCAATCCCGACGTGGACGCCGCCGCGATCTGAGGTCGCCGGCGGTTAAACACCGGCAGCTGACGTGGCACACTTAATTAGCGCTAATGACGCCACTAACTAACCCCTTAGCTCACTAACAGATGGGCCCCATGCTTAATTAACCCTGGGTTTATTTCCTTCCTAGTTTTAACTTAATCCCGGTGGACCCATGTGTCAGTTTTGACCGCGCTGACGTGTCCGTTGACCGGACCCACCTCTCATTGACACTGAACAACACTATGGCACTAACCAGTGGACCCCACTGGTCAGGTTTGACCTAGACCATTGTTGTTGACCTGCTGAGGTCAACATGACGTAGTGCTGACGCTGTAATTGTTTTCTGGGATTTAAATAAATCAGAAATGATTTATTTAATTCAAAAAATATCCAAAACTTCTAAAAATCATAGAAATTCAACCGTAACTCCAAATCAAATAATTTATATATGAAAAATGATCAGAAAAATCCAATCTTTCCATCTGTACTGGTTTCATGCATGTTAGAACACATTAACCTTGCTGTTTATGTGAAACAAGTTAATGCACTAATTAACTTCATAAAATGGGTTTGCATTTGAATCTTTGGTTCAAATGGACTCATTTCAATCTGTTCTAGCTTGCATTAGCCCAAAACACATTCATATTGCCATGTCATAGCATGCATCATATTGTTGCATATTGTCATGTGTTGATTGTGTTTGATGTATCTTTCGTGGTAGGTTCTGCCTCCGAGGATAACCTCGATTATCCGACTGAAGGGCAGTATGCTACTACCACTCCATCAGGCAAGCAAAAAAACCCTAGTTCATTCCGATACAACCCCACTCTCTCTCGCTCCTGCTCTCTTTTACTGCATTAGGACAACAATGATTCAACTGTTACATGTTGCGGTAGTTGAACCCCTTTTCCTCTGCATGACCTGTCATTGCCACAGTAAATAGATGAAACCCACTAGCATGAGTAGGAGTTGTTTGAGCCCTGATGTACCTACTCATTCATGCTTGTTTGTCATGCCTACTACTGCTTGGAGTTGAGTCAGGTCTGATTCATCGAGGATGAATTAGAATGGTGATGGACATGCCCTACTGTGTGTGAGCTAAGTGTGTTGAACACGATTTGGTAAAGGTATCGATGAGAGGCCATGTAGGAGTACATGGTGGGTTGTTTCATTGGAACCATCCTTAAGCACCAAGATCTGTATGTGTGATTTAAGAACCAGCTACTACCATGCATTGGGCCCGAAACCAATGGACCCTCTCGGCTTCTTAACCACCCTAGTCCTTTGTCTAGGAGTTGCAATTAGTTTCTGGTGTTTATAGGATATGTGTTGGCGGCCGTGCGTAGCGCTGACCCTAGGGGTGGGCTATGATGCAGTAGATACACCGTGGCACGGTGTACCGAGTCGCCCGTTTGGTGTCTTGGGAACCCTGTACACATCGTTCGGGGCCGTATGTGGAAACCTCGGCCGGACACCCTGCGGATGGAACCTGGATAGGCGATAAACCTGGACTAGATACTTGAGTGTTTAGGTAAGCCGTGGCCGACACCCTCGTTGGGCTTTCGCTTGAAGGTTGCCGAGTACATGTCATGTAAATGGCGGTAAGTGGTGAGAGCGTGTATGTAGAAGTACACCCCTACAGGGTTAACATCATCTATTCGAATAGCCGCGTCCGCGGTAAAGGACTACTTGGTTACCTATACAGTTCATAGACAAGTGAAAGGGGATACTCTAAAATACGCAAGATAAGCGTGAGTGCTATGGATGGCGTTCTCGTAGGGAGACGGGAGCGGATCCATAGTGGTGTATTGATATGGTGAATATGTGGACTCGTGTGTGCCACCTCAAAAGAGTTACGTGCAGTAGTAGTTCAGGTTAGCCACTGAGTCAAAGCAGGCTTGTTGCAGTTAAACCCCACCATCCTTTTGTTGATAATGATGCATATGTAGTTAGTTCTGATGTAAGTCTTGATGGGTACATTTGTACTCACGTTTGCTTAATTTATGTTTTTGCAGAGAGACTTCAGTCTTGCTAGTAGTTCCATGTGGACTTAGATGTTTAGCTTGATACCTCAGCTACGATCTTGTGCCCTCGGCAGGATCTGGTAGATAGTCAGGCTTCTCAGGCTTTTTCATTTGTAGATGTCTGTACTCAGACATGTTAAGCTTCCGCATGTGCTTTGACTTGTATGCTCTGAATGTTGGGTCATGAGACCCCTGTTTGTAATATCTGGCTCTTTGGAGCCTATTGAATAAATACTTTGAGTCGTAGAGTTTTGTTGAGATGCCATGTTGTATTTGCACATATCGAGCATATTGTGTGTATGTTATTGAAATGCTTGGTATGTGTGGCATCTGACAACCTAGTTGTTTATCCTTGGTAGCCTCTCTTATGGGGAAATGTAGTCTTGTGCTTCCATGAGTCATAGTAGTCCGCTACAGCCCGGTTCACCGGAGTCCTGCTAGCCCAGCACTGCTGCTCCGGAACACTTGACTGGCTGGCATGTGATTCACTTCGTTCCTGTGTCTGTCCCTTCGGGGAAATGTCACGTGGTGACATCCGGAGTCCTGCCTAGCCCGCTACAGCCCGGTTCATCGGAGTCCTGTTAGCCCAGTGCTACAGCCCGGATTCGCATGCTGTTGACCGACATGCTCGATGTTGATTCATGTATGCCTGTCCCCGTAAGTTAGTGCCACTTTGGGTTCACGACTAGTAATGTCGGCCCGTGTTCTCTGTCATATGGATGCTAGCGACACTATCATATACGTGAGCCAAAAGGCGCAAACGGTCCCGGGCCATGGTAAGGCGACACCGGTGGGAATACCGTGCGTGAGGCCGCAAAGTGATATGAGGTGTTACCGGCTAGATCGATGTGAATTGGAATCGGGGTCCTGACACTACAATTGAAACTTTAGCATGATCCTTTATTCTAACAGGAAAAGGTTTCTCAACATAAGAAGTAGGAACAGCAGGATCATTATAAGTGATAGTCTTTTCTTCAACTTTAATAGGTGCAACTACTTTTACTTCAATGGGAGGATTATATTTAAACCACTTCTCCTTGGGGAGATCAACATGAGTAGCAAAGGATTCACAAAAGGAAGCTACTATCTGAGAGTCAAGCCCATATTTAGTGCTAAATTCACGAAATGCATCGGTATCCATAAAAGATTTAACACAATCAAACTTAGGTGTTATACCTGACTCCTTACCTTCGTCGAGATCCCAATCTTTAGAGTTGCATTTATTTCTTTCCAATAAATCCCTTTTGAATTCAATAGTCTTCATCATAAAAGATCCAATACAAGAAGTATCGAGCATGGAGCGATTACTGAGAGAAAGCCGAGCATAATTTTTTTGAATAATCATTTCTCTTGACAGCTCATTATTGGGGCATGAATATAACATTGACTTAAGCCTCCCCCAAGCTTGAGCGATGCTTTCTCCTTCGTGAGGCCAAAAATTATATATATAATTACAATCACGATGAACAAGATGCATAGGATAAAACTTCTGGTGAAATTCCAATTTCAATCGCTTATAGTCTCATGATCCCATATCATCACATAGCCTATACAGTGTCAATGCATCTCCCTTGAAAGATAAAGGGAAGACCTTCTTCTTGATAACATCCTCGGGCATACCTGCAAGCTTAAATAATCCACAAACTTCATCAACATAGATTAAGTGTAAATTAGGATGCAATGTTCCATCTCCTGCAAAGGATTAGCTAGCAGTTTCTCTATCATACCCGAATGAATTTCAAAGTAAACATTTTCAGTAGGTTCAGTAGGTTGAGGAGCAACTCTTTGCTCTACTGGTCGGGGTGAAGATACCCCGAACAAGCCCCTCAAAGGATTATGTTCCATAGTAACAAGTGATAGTAAATTTCAGCACACTATATAAATTTTTCCTTACCAAATTCCACCTACCAAAGGCGCTTCACTCCCCGGAAATGATGCCATAAAAGAGTCTTGATGACCCACAAGTGTAGGGGATCTATTGTAGCTTTTCGATAAGTAAGAGTGTCGAACCCAACGAGGAGCAGAAGGAAATGATAAGCAGTTTTCAGTAAGGTATTCTCTGCAAGCACTGAAATTATCGGTAACAGATAGTTTTGTTATAAGGTAATTTGTAACAAGTAGCAAGTAATAAAACTAAATAAGGTGCAGCAAGATGGACCAATCCCTTTTGTAGCAAAGGACAAGCTTGGACAAACTCTTATATGGAGGAAAGCGCTCCCGTGGACACATGGGAATTATCGTCAAGCTAGTTTTCATCACGTTCATATGATTCGTGTTTGGTACTTTGATAATTTGATATGTGGGTCGACCGGTGCTTGGGTACTGTCCTTACTTGGAAAAGCACCCCACTTATGATTAACCCCCATTGCAAGCATCCACAACTACAACAGAAGTATTAAGGTAAACCTAACCATAGCATGAAACATATGGATCCAAATCAGTCCCTTACGAAGCAACGCATAACCTAGGGTTTAAGCTTTTGTCACTCTAGCAACCCATCATCTACTTATTACTTCCCAATGCCTCCCTCTAGGCCCAAATAATGGTGAAGTGTCATGTAGTCGACGTTCACATGACACCACTAGAGGTATGACAACATACATCTCATCAAAATATCGAACGAATACCAAATTCACATGACTACTAATACCAAGACTTCTCCCATGTCCTCAGGAACAAACATAACTACTCACAAAGCATATTCATGTTCATAATCAGAGTAGTATTAATATGCATAATTTATCTGAACATATGATCTTCCACCTAGTAAACCAACTAGCATCAACTATAAGGAGTAATCAACACTACTAGCAACCCACAGGTACCAATCTGAGGTTTGGATACAAAGATTGGATACAAGAGATGAACTAGGGTTTGATATGAGATGGTGCTGGTGAAGATGTTGACGGAGATTGACCCCCTCTCGATGAGAGGATCGTTGGGGATGACGATGGTGATGATTTCCCCCTCCCGGAGGGAAGTTTCCCCGGCAGAACAGCTGTGCCGAAGCCCTAGATTGGTTCCGCCTCGTGGCGGCGGAGTTTTGTCTCGAAAGCTTGCTTATGATTTGTTCCTCGACGAAAGACCTCATATAGCAGAAGATGGGCATCGGATGGCCACCAAGGGGCCCATGAGGCAGAGGGCACGCCCCCACCCTCGTGGCCAGGGTGTGGCCCCCTCTAGAACTTTCTCCGCTCAGTATTTTTTATCAATTCCAAAAAGGACTTCCGTGAAGTTTCAGGATTTTTCGAGCTGTGCATAATAGGTCTCTAATATTTGCTCCTTTTCCAACCCAGAATCCCAGCCGCCGGCATTCTCCCTCTTCATATAAACCTTGTAAAATAAGAGAGAATAGGCATAAGTATTGTGACATAATGTGTAACAACAGCCCATAATGCAATAAATATCGATATAAAAGCATGATGCAAAATGGACGTATCAGACACCATGGAGAAGTTGGAGATCAAAGAATGATGCAATAAATATCCCAGTCGGACTGTGTTTCACGACATTGTGCCCGGCTTGTCCTGCTCACCAATTGGCAAGATCAAGATAGACGTCCTCTTCGGAGACAAGGATCATTTCTGCCGCGAAGCCATTGGTTCGAGGTGGTTGACCTGGAGAGCCCGTACCATGTGCTCCTAGGTCGTCCAGCTCTAGCCAAATTCATGGCGGTGCCTCATTATGCCTACCTCAAGATGAAGATGCCAGGAACTAAGGGTATTATCACAATCAGTGGAGACTATGAAAAATCAGCCGCCTGCGCTATAGCCAGCAGCCGACTGGCCGAGTCCCTCGTGATTGCAGCAAAAAAGAAGCTCCTGGATCGGGTGGTGGCCATGGCCGGCAAGTAGCCGGACATGTCTCCAGAAGCCAAAGAGTCAGAGACCCAGGGTTCCTTCAAGCCGGCCAAAGAAACAAAGAAGATTCCCTTGGACCCTGAGCACCCGGAGAGGTACGCTGACATAGGTACCAACCTTGATGGCAAATAGGAAAGCGAGCTCGTCGATTTCCTTTGTGAGAATCAGGACATCTTTGCATGGTGCCCCAAAGACATGCCGGGTGTTCTAACGGATTTCGCCGAGCACAAGCTACATGTAAGAGCAGATGCCAAACCAGTCAGACAGCCCCTCCGCCAACTGTCGAAGGAGAAAAGGAGAATTGTTGGAGAAGAGATCACCCACCTGTTGGCAGCCGGCTTCATCATGGAAGTTTTCTTCCTAGAATGGCTTGCCAACCTAGTCCTTGTGCTGAAGAAGAACAACAAGTGGCGCATGTGTATTGACTACACCAGTCTCAACAAAGCCTGCCCTAAGGATCTGTTTGCCTTGCCACGGATTGACCAAGTGATAGACTCCATAGCCGGATGCGAGCTGTTGAATTTCTTGTATGCCTACTCAGGTTATCACCAGATCAAGTTGAATCCGACAGAACGGCTGAAGACTGCCTTCATCACAGCATTCGGAGCCTTCTGTTACCTGACGATGACATTAGGATTGAGGAATGATGGCGCCACATTTCAGCATTGCATGCAGAAGTGCCTCCTCAAGCTACTCGGCAGGAACGCCCACATCTATGTGGACGATATTTTGGTGAAGACGGAGAAATGCGGTACCCTATTGGAAGATCTCAAGGAGACCTTTGAAAATCTGTGCCGGTTTCAGATCAAGCTCAACCCAGAGAAGTGTGTGTTCGTAGTATTAGCCGGCCAGCTCCTTGGATTCCTGGTCTCAGAACGCGGCATTGGGTGCAATCCTGTTAAGATCAAAGCCATCGAGAGGATGGAAGTACCCACCCGACTACGAGATGTCCAAAAATTCATCGGCTGCTTGGCATCCATCAGCCGCTTCATCAGTCGACTCGGAGAGAAGGCCCTCCCCCTGTACCAAATCCTAAAGAAAACCACTCATTTCGAGTGGAATTACAAGGCGGATGAGGCCTTTATCAAGCTCAAGAAGATGTTGACTGTGTCGCCTGTCCTGGCCGCGCCGGCTGCTAAGGAGCCCATGCTCCTCTACATCGCCACCACCAGCCGGGTGGTCAGCACAGTCATGGTAGTTGAGTGCAAGGAAAACGGCAAGGTTCTGCCGGTCCAGACACCGGTGTATTACTTGAGTGAAGTACTGTTGGCTTCCAAGCAGAACTACCCCCACTACCAGAAGATGTGCTACGGCGTGCACTTTACCGCCAAGAAGTTAAAGCCATATTTTCAAGAGCACCCTATCACGGTTGTTTGCACTGCTCCTCTTGCTGAGATCATAGGCAGCCGAGATGCTTTAGGCCGAGTGGCAAAATGGGCCATTGAGTTGGCTCCCCACACCATCTTCTACCAGCCTCGCACCACCATCAAGTCCCAAGCACTGTCCGACTTCCTCGTCGACTGGGCTGAGACCCAGTACTTGCCGCCAGCGCCAGAAGCCACCCATTGGCGGATGCATTTTGACGGTTCAAAGGTGCGCACCGGTTTGGGAGTCGGCATCATCCTCACCTCTTCCAAAGGAGACAAGCTCAGATACACACTGCAAATCCATTTTTCCACCTCCAACAATGTGGCCGAGTATGAGGCACTAGTACACGGACTCCGGCTTGCCAAATAACTCGGCATTCACCGGATTCTGTGCTACGGCGACTCTGACTTGGTGGTCCAACAGTCATCTGGCGACTAGGACGCCAAGGATGCAAACATGGAAAGCTACCAGTTCCTCGTCCAGCAACTCAGCAGATATTTTGAAGGGTGCGAGTTCCTTCATGTGCCACGAAGCGGCAACGAGAAAGCAGATGCTCTGGCATGGATTGGCTCCACCCGACAAGCCATACCAGCCGGTGTGTCCCTTCAGCGCTTCCTCTAGCCATTCATCAAGCCTTTTCCAGAATCATATTCTATCTTCGTGCCGCCTGCCCCTGAAACAGTCAGATCCAACTCCAAAACTTCAATAGTCGGCCTGGGGACTTCGGCAGGCGACCCGAGGACTACAGCAGTCGGTTCGGACAAGTAATGTGGTAGCACCTAAGCCCTCTCTTGCCACAAGGCACAGCTCGTGGAGCGGCTGTTCGCTTGGCAAGAGTTAAAGGCAAGAAACGGTGCTCACATGAAAAATGGCTAAGGACCAAAACATTAACATAGGACAAGCCGGCCCTTCGCCTCACCGACCGGCTTCTAAGAAGCCGGCCGGCCGGCTTCTTACTTAGCTTGCAATGTTCCAATTGGTAAAAGTACTTGTCCTCCCACAATGGTGAAGTACTTGACCAGGCTGTAGTCCGCAGAGCGGCTGTCCGGATGGCAAGTAGGTACCAAGGGACGGCGGCAAAGGAAAAAACCAAGGAACAAAAAAGCAAGAAAAGTCAGAACTCAGCCAAAGCACAGCGTGCTCGGAAAATAATTTACATACCAAAAGGCCCTCGTCCAACATTCAACATAGTTTGAATACACCTCGCGGGTGGAATTGTGCAAAATTAACAAAAGTTTGTTGAGACGACTACTAAGCAGGGAAAGCTACGATAAATTGGCTGCCAAAGCCAAAGGAGCAGCAGGCGAGTCCGGCAGGTTGGTGGAGTCGGGGGCGTTGGCTGGTAGAGTGGCCGGCTGGCGAGTCTCGGTTTGGTCGCCTTCAGCAACAGTCGACATACTGGCACGCGGCTTGGTGCTTGAGGCGTGGTCGATCCGTGGCTGGCCGCCCGCTCCGACCTTCGGCGCGCCGTCTTCATCATCCCCGTATTCCTCGTCTTCCCCCTCGTCGCTGGAGGATATTTCCTCTACCGAGTCTTCGCCATCATCCAGGTTCATTCCGAACCATTCTGGCGGCGCTTCAGCATCGTTCTCGTTCAGGTCAAGGACAAAGTCACCGGTGTTGGTATACTCGGCGATCGTTGCTGCACGTATAGTGAGGTCACGCGCCACAGGCACCAGCTCAGCGCTAGCTTCCTGCCGAAACGTGGCTAACTGGGCTAGATCTAGCCAATGATACCACGCCTTGGCGAACTCCAAGGCCCGCCGAGCTCCTGCTTAGGCCACGGAGCCCTTCCACACCTCAAGATGGCCGGCGGCCACTTCCAACCAGTCGGCAGTCCGATTGGGGTTGCGTGGGGCTTTCCTGTCTGGCCAGAGGGCGGCGATCACCTGAGCCCTAGCACGCTGCAGCCGGCGGAGCATCTGGTGGGCCGGCTGGAGACGAGCTTCAATGCTGAGGAGCTGCTCGCCAAGGGTCCGAGGGGCGTCGACCGCAATCTCCGCGACGCCCGCCCGTCGTTCCTCGCGACAAGCCTCAATAGCCTCGTTGGCAGCGACGGAATGGCCGGGGAAGAAGTCTGCACAAGGAAAACAATAAGTCAGGAGTCAGAAGCTAGAAGCCGGCTCGCTCGACAGCGAGCAGTCGAGAGAAGAGAAGAAAGCTCACCGTCGACTATATCTTCAATATGGCCATAACCAGCAGTCAGCGCCGCCTCCGTCTCGGCCCAACCCAAACGCTCGGTCTTGAACTCGGCCAGGAGATGGGCTTTGTTGTCCTCCGCCTGCTTCAGGGCCGCCTAGTGAAGTTTCGCCTGGTCCGCCAATTCCTTCACCAGGCGATCACGCTCCTGGGCCACCTTGTTGCACTCATCCTCCTTGGCACGCAGCGCGGTGTTGACTTCACCCAGTTGTTGCTGCAAAGCGGCGTTGGTTTCTGACAGAACAAGAGAGGGAAGATATCAACAATCAAGAAAAAAGAGAAGTACTTGCCAGGAGATCCGGCCCGACTGCTCAGCAGTTGGCCCGCATCTCGGGGACTATAGCCCGTGGGTGCGCTGACGCGCCCCCACAGAGAGAAGAAGATGGAGTGATTACTCCGGCTTTCTGCCAAGTCGGCGGTCCGTCGGTCCAGCTCCCGGACATGGGCATTGAAGCTGGCCACGCGGATGTTGTGGTAGTCCTGCAACAAGGCAACAGAAAGAGATGTAAGTCAGAAGCGTAGGACCCACTATGAAGTTCCAGGCCGCCTGCTCAGCAGCCGGCCTAGAACTCGGGGACTACACCCAGTGGGTGCGCTGGCGCGCCCCCACCAAAGATTACAGGAAACAAAAACAAGAAGCAAGTCACGTACCCGAATGGCGGCCCGCGTCTTTACAAACGCCTTCATGCATTGCGAAAGGGCGGCGGCTTTGCCTCTGAAATTGGCCTGGACGTCCCGTGTCGCCTTAATCAAGGCGCTCGTCCCGCCTCTGTGCACCCACTCTATCAGCGCAGCGCTGGTGGCTTCAGCCTCAGGAGCCGACGAGCTGGCGCTCCCAATCTCCATCGGCCTCGGTGCCGATGCCCCTTTCTCCACACGGCAGCACACTGGAGTGTAGACCGTGGGAGCCGACCCCACCACCATCTTGCCTCCGGTTGGCGGCACCAATGGGGCAGCCAGCTGGATGCCCTACGCGTCTGCGGTCGGCGGTTGCGAAGGCGCTTCTATATCTGGCAAGAAGGCATCGCCGCCATGCCTCTCCATGACCAGATGCTCGTCGCCGGCTCCTTCAGCTGGCGTCGGGATCTCTGGTGCTGGCGGCGCAGAGCGCAGGGGGATGATGAGTTGTGGGGTCTGACGACGTGCGGTATCCTCTGCTCGCTTCTTCGCCACGGCGTCTGCGTCTGCTTGGGCCGCCTTGGCTGTGGCCGCCTTGTCAGCCTCTGCCTTCTTGTCGGCGGCTTCTTTCTCCTCGCGCACCTCCCGCGCGTTCCTTTCCCGCGCCTCCCGGAGATCGGCGGCCGGGTCTATATGGAGGGTATTGGTGGAGCCCTCCGTCGCCCTGATGACGGAGGCTGAGGTCGACCGCTCAAGAGAGAATGGGGCCCTGCACCAAAGAAAAGGTAAAAAGGAGATTCAGAAGGAATTGACAAGATAAAAGTATAAAAGAAGACACAAGGAAGGTTGAGAACTTACGCCGACACCATCAGAGGCTGCTTGGGGGCTTTCTGGAACTTGGCCTCCTTCGTTGCGGCCTCTCGCCGCTTAGTCGCGGCTGCCGTGTTCTTGGCCATGGCGGCCGAGTGTTTGGGCTTCTTGGGGTGGCTTACGAATAGCAGCGCGCCTCAGCGTTTGGGCCCACCGCCTGGCGCAGTCTTTGCGGCTGAGGAGCTTGAACCCGCCTTGTCGAAAGGTGGCAGACGGCGCGGCACCTCCTCCTCCTCATCATCATTATCTGACCAGTCCTCCATGCCGCCTCCTCCTACGGAGCCGCCTGCGCTACCACCATCGCCTGTGGCGTCGTCCTCTAGGGCGGCCGCCCCCAAGTCAGGGTCCGCCACGTCGCTCACATCCCGGTCCGGCTGGTAGTCGATGTTGGCCTCCGGCTGAGAAGGGAGGATATGCATCATGTTCAAACTGGTCAGTTGGCAAAACAGAACCTAGCTAGAGGGAGAGAAAATAATCAAGAGCTTACCACAGGCGACGGATTGGCGCGGGAGTACGACCGCTTGCCGAACCGCCACTCCTCCTCGTCGAGCTTGCAGTCGGCGATCTCATTCCCCAGGAGGGCCACCTCTGCAGCCGGCATCTCCTCGGTGCACATCCGGCACGGATCGCGATGCCCGCTCATCTGGCTTATCATATGAGGCCGGCCTTGAAGCGGGAGGATCCGGCGCACCACGAAGGCGACTAGCAAGTCGGACGCCTTGAGGCCCTCTGACTCCGTCATAACCTTAAGGCGGGCGATGGCGGCGGAGGCGTCGTCCGACAGCGGCTTCGGCTTGAAGCCCCAATTGGTGCGGGGCACAGCAGGCTAACCAGCCACATAAGGCGGCAGGTTGATGAAGTCATTCGCCGGATTGACGTTCTTCACATAGAAGTACGACTTCTGCCACAGCTTCACCGACTGCATCAACTTGATGGCTGGAAAGGCGTTTCCAGCACCCAGACGGCACACCACAATGAAGGCTCCACATTGGGCCGCCTCCTCCATGACGGCGGTGCCGAGCTTGGTGTAGAAAAAAGCCCCCCCAGAGCTCGATGGTGATGAGGACGCCAAGATAACCCTCGCATAGGGTGACGAAAGCCGACAACAGCACCACCATGTTTGGTGTGAGGTGGTGCGGCTGGAGTTGGTAGAAGGTCAAGAAAGAGCGGAGGAAGTCGCTCGCCGGCAAGCCAAAGCCACGGAGGAAGTGCGAGCATAAGATGACGCGCTCGCCTCCTCCAGCACCGGTGAGATCTCGTTGGCAGGCGGCATGCGCACCCTGACGCGGTCCGCGCCGGGTAGTCGCCACATGTCGCGGAGGAATGTGAGGTGGTCTTCGTGGATGTTGGAGCCGTCCCAGTCATCGGAGCGCTCCATGACGGCTCGAGCTCAACGAAGGCGAAGGGCAGTGACGAGCGCGCGGGCCCGTGGTGGAGCAGAGAGTGGGCTCGGGAAGAAGAAGCTCGACGCCGGCAGCAAGCCGTGGTGCACTTCAGCGGAGCGTGGAGTGGGGCAGCGGCGAAGAAGAAGAAAGGGCGAGAGGAGGGCGCGCGTGCCTCTTCCACTCTCCTCCTCCCCCCTACTTATAGCCCCCTGGCTGTGAAGCCGAGGGGGCGGGGCGTGGGATCGTGGGATTTACTGTGCCCATGACCCCACGACCCCACACTTAGCGCGCAGTAATGACGTGTGGTAAAAGCGCGTGGGATCCCAACCGCTCGCCTCGGCCGCAGCGGATCCGCGCGCATGCCGAGGCCCATTAGTGGTGGGCCTGACCTGCAGCGACGTCCCGTCATGTATGGGCTGCAGGCCGGCCCGGCCAGCTAATGTCGTGTGGCGCGCGCGCGATGGGCGGCTAGCCTAGGCGCCTAGCTAGCACGCCGCGTGGCTCCCGCCACGATGGTAGATGGCATTCCTAGCCAGGGCTAACTCCTGACAGACGATGTTCCAGAGGACGGACAAGACAAGCAACCAGGACCACATGGAGTAGGAAGCTGCCGGCGCACCCTGCTGTGCCAGCCGCGGCGACCCACCAGCTTCGGGGACTACTGTCAGAGTTATTGGCCATGGGTAGCATCATCTGCCTCCCATGACATTTCAAGACATCAGGGCCGACTGCGCCCCTCAAGTGTCGAAGATTGATCGCTGCCTTCTTGTGGCCGGCTGATCCAAGCAGCGGGCTGCCAGAAGACGGTGGACCCCAAAAGACGGTCATGAGCTGGGCCGTCTCCTAGCAGGCGGCCCCCAGCTGGGTCGGCTCCTAGCAGGCGGCCCTAAGTGCCCTCAAAGTCCGAGCCCCCATGAATACGATGAGATGAGGCACGGCTACAGAGAAGCCTGCCACCCTCAAATCCCGGGCAGGTCATGGCCACAGTGCGCCGTACCAGCTGGCGATCTCCCACACGGCGCGACACTGTTGCCCTTTCGCCCGTGACCTCACCCAAGTCAGAGGGACCCTGCTCCCACGATGGCCTGTCGGTACGGCCCGCGGGCGGCGGGCCCTACATGCCCATGAGAAGGCAGAAGGCGGCAAGCTCGGCCAGTCGGCTTGGGGGGAGGTCGGGTTCCAGCAGGCGGCCCCTCCCCTTCCTGGGAGTTTGTGCGCAATCAACCAAAAGAGACGGGGAATGGCTACAGTGGATGACCGCCAGGCGGCGGAACTGTAGCCACGCCTTCCCTGACAAAAGCAAGCGTCATTAGGAGCACGGCTATAGTGCTTCGTAGCCGGCAGGACCCGCGAGCGGCGGGCGTGGCCTGTCGGCCAAGTACAAGACAACCGGTGGGGCCCATCTGTCGGCGGCCCCAGTAGTCAGCAGAAGAGCCGACATCCAGAGACACTGACGACCTGGGCCCACACCAGGCCAGTTTAGCATTGTACCCCTGGGGGTAGGCCTATATAAACCCCCCAGGGCACCCATGCAAAGGGTTCAGATCTTGAGCACACCCACACATGTAGAGAGAGAAGAGAGCTAGCCCTGCCCTTCTTCCTCCTCTAGGAAACAGCTCAAGGAGCAACTTGTAGCTACTTATTGAGATAGTGATCATGCGGAGACCCCGCAGAGCAGGACTAGGGGTGTTATCTCCTAGGAGAGCCCCGAACCTGGGTAAGATCCGCCAGCGTGCATGTCTTCGCCTCATCCCGTTTCCTGGCACCGGCGACGTCTTATTAGCCCCCTCCATGATAAGCCATCCTTTGGCATATGTCGCACGACACCCCCGACAGTAATAAGTTAAATGATCATAGTTCTAAGCTAACAAATGGGTCTAGTCCATCACATCATTCTCTAATGATGTGATCCCGTTCATCAAATGACAACACATGTCTATGGCTAGGAAACTTAACCATCTTTGATTAATGAGCTAGTCTAGTAGAGGCATACTAGGGACACTCCGTTTGTCTAAGTATTCACACATGTACTAAGTTTCTGGTTAATACAATTCTAGCATGAATAATAAACATTTATCCTGATATAAGTAAATATAAATAACAACTTTATTATTGCCTCTAGGGCATATTTCCTTCAGTCTCCCACTTGCACTAGAGTCAATAATCTAGCTTACACAGTAATGATTCTAACACCCATGGAGTCTTGGTGTTGATCATGTTTTGCTCATGAGAGAGGCTTAGTTAACGGGTCTGCAACATTCAGATCGGTATGTATCTTGCAAGTCTCTATGTCTCCTTCCTTGACTTGATCGCGGATGGAATTGAAGTGTCTCTTGATGTGCTTGGTTCTCTTGTGAAATCTGGATTTCTTTGCCAAGCCAATTGCACCAGTATTGTCACAAAAGATTTTCATTGGACCCGATGCACTAGGTATTACACCTAGATCAGATATGAACTCATTCATCCAGACTCCTTCATTTGCTGCTTCCGAAGCAGCTATGTATTCTGCTTTAGACGTAGATCCCGCCACGACGCTCTGTTTAGAATTGCACCAACTGACAGCTCCACCATTCAATAAAAATATGTATCCGGTTTGTGACTTGGAGTCATCCGGATCAGAGTCAAAGCTTGCACGACGTAACCATTTATGATGAGCTCTTTGTCACCTCCATAAACGAGAAACATGTCCTTAGTCCTTTTCAGGTATTTCAGGATGTTCTTGACCGATGTCCAGTGATCCACTATTGGATTACTTTGGTACCTCCCTGCTAAACTAATAGCAAGGCACACATCAGGTCTGGTACACATCATTCCATACACGATAGAACCTATGGCCGAAGCATAGGGAATGACTTTCATTTTCTCTCTATCTTCTACAGTGGTCGGGCATTGAATCTGACTCAACTTCACACCTTGTAACATAGGCAAGAACCCTTTCTTTGCTTGATCCATTTTGAACTTCTTCAAAACTTTATCAAGGTATGTGCTTTGTGAAAGTCCAATTAAGCGTCTTGATCTATCTTTATAGATCTTGATGCCCAATATAAAAGCAACTTCATCGAGGTCTTTCATTGAAAAATTCTTATTGAAGTATCCTTTTATGCTATTCAGAAATTCAGTATCATTTCCGATCAACAATATGTCATCCACATATAATATCAGAAATGCTATAGAGCTCCCACTCACTTTCTTGTAAATACAGGCTTCTCCAAAAGTCTGTATAAAACCATATGCTTTGATCACACTATCAAAGCGTATATTCCAACTCCGAGATGCTTGCACCAGTTCATAAATGGATCGCTGGAGCTTACACACTTTGTTAGCACCTTTTGGATCGACAAAACCTTCTGGTTGCATCATATACAACTCTTCTTGAAGATATCCATTAAGGAATGTAGTTTTGACATATATTTGCCAAATTTCATAATCATAAAATGCGGTAATTGCTAACATGATTCGGACGGACTTAAGCATCACTACGGGTGAGAAGGTCTCATCGTAGTCAACTCCTTGAACTTGTCGAAAACCTTTCGCAACAAGTCGAGCTTTGTAGACACTAACATTACCGCCAGCGTCAGCCTTCTTCTTGAAGATCCATTTATTATCTATGGCTTGCCGATCATCGGGCAAGTCAACCAAAGTTCACACTTTGTTCTCATACATGGATCCCATCTCAAATTTCATGGCCTCAAGCCATTTTGCGGAATCTGGGCTCATCATCGCTTCCTCATAGTTCGTAGGTTCGTCATGGTCAAGTAACATGACTTCCAGAATAGGATTACCGTACACTCTGGTGCGGATCTTACTCTGGTTGACCTACGAGGTTCGGTAGTAACTTGATCAGAAGTTTCATGATCATCATCATTAGCTTCCTCACTAATTGGTGTAGGAATCATTGGAACTGGTTTATGTGATGAACTACTTTCCAGTATGGGAGCAGGTACAATTACCTCATCAAGTTCTAATTTCCTCCCACTCACTTCTTTCGAGAGAAACTCCTTCTCTAGAAAGGATCCGTTCTTAGCAACGAATATCTTGCCTTCGGATCTGTGATAGAAGGTGTACCCAACAGTCTCCTTTGGGTATCCTATGAAGACACATTTCTCTGATTTGGGTTCAAGCTTATTAGGTTGAAGCATTTTCACATAAGCATCACAGCCCCAAACTTTAAGAAACAACAACTTGGGTTTCTTGCCAAACCACAGTTCATATGGTGTCATCTCAACAGATTTAGATGGTGCCCTATTTAACGTGAATGCAGCCGTCTCTAAAGCATAACCCCAAAACAATAGCGGTAAATCAGTAAGAGACATCCTAGATCGCACCATATCTAATAAAGTACGATTACGACATTCGGACACACCATTATGCTGTGGTTTTCCGGGTGGCGTGAGTTGCGAAACTATTCCATATTGTTTCAAATGAAGAGCAAACTCGTAACTCAAATATTCTCCTCCACGATCAGATCGTAGAAACTTTATTTTCTTGTTACGATGATTTTTCCACTTCATTCTGAAATTCTTTGAACTTTCAAATGTTTCAGGCTTATGTTTCATCAAGTAGATATACCCATATCTACTCAAATCATCTGTGATGGTCAGAAAATAACAATACCCGCCGCGAGCATCAGCACTCATCGGACCGCATACATCAGTATGTATTATTTCCAACAAGTCTGTTGCTCACTCCATTGTTCCAGAGAATGGAGTGTTAGTCATCTTTCCCATGAGGCATGGTTCGCAAGCATCAAGTGATTCATAATCAAGTGATTCCAAAAGCCCATCAGCATGGAGTTTCTTCATGCGCTTTACACCAATATGCGTAAACGACAGTGCCACAAATAAGTTGCACTATCATTATTAAACTTTTATCTTTTGGCTTCAATACTATGAATATGTGTATCACTACTATCAAGATTTAGTAAAAATAGACCACTCACTAAGGGTGCATGACCATAAAATATATTACTCATATAAATAGAACAACCATTATTCTCTAATTTAAATGAAAAATCGTCTCACATCAAACAAGATCCAGACATAATGTTCATGCTTAACGTTGGCACCAAATAACAATTATTTAGGTCTAAAACTAATCCCGAAGGTAGATGTAGAGGTAGCATGCCGACGGCGATCACATTGACTTTGGAACCATTTCCCACGCGCATCGTGATACGTCTCCAACGTATCTATAATTTTTGATTGCTCCATGCTATATTATCTTCTGTTTTGGACATTATTGGGCTTTATTATCCACTTTTATATTATTTTTGGGACTAACCTACTAACCGGAGGCCCATCCCAGAATTGCTATTTTTTGCCTATTTTAGGGTTTTGAAGAAAAGGAATATCAAACGGAGTCCAAACGGAATGAAACCTTCGGGAACGTGATATTTGGAATGAACAAGATCCAGGAGACTTGGACCCTACGTCAAGCAACCAACAGGGAGGCCACGAGGTAAGGGGCGCGCCTACCCCCCCCCCCCCCCAGGCGCTCCCTCCACCCTCGTGGGCCCCCTGTTGCTCCACCGACGTACTTCTTCCTCCTATATATACCTACGTACCCCCAAACGATCAGAGACAGAGCCAAAACCCTAATTCCACCATGATACGTCTCCAACGTATCTATAATTTTTGATTGCTCCATGCTATATTATCTACTGTTTTGGACATTATTATCCACTTTTATATTATTTTTGGGACTAACCTATTAACCGAAGGCCCAGCCCAGAATTGTTGTTTTTTTGCCTATTTTAGGGTTTCGAAGAAAAGGAATATCAAACGGAGTCCAAACGGAATGAAACCTTCGGGAACGTGATTTTCTCACCGAATACAACTCAGGAGACTTGGACCCTACATCAAGCTAGCTAACAGGAGCCCACGAGGTAGGGGGCGCACCTTACCCTCCCCCCCCAGGTGCGCCCCCACCCTCGTGGGGCCCCTGTTGCTCCACCGACGTACTTCTTCCTCCTATATATATCCACGTACACCCAAACGACCAGAACAGGAGCCAAAACCCTAATTCCATCGTTATAACTTTTTGTATCCACGAGATCCCATCTTGGGGCCTGTTCCGGAGCTCCGCAGGAGGGGGCATCGATCATGGAGGGCTTCTACATCAACACCATAGCCTCTCCGATGAAGTGTGAGCAGTTTACTTCAGACCTATGGGTCCATAGTTAGTAGCTTGATAGCTTCTTCTCTCTTTTTGGATCTCAATACAATGTTCTCCCCCTCTCTTGTGGAGATCTATTCGATGTAATCTTCTTTTTGCGGTGTGTTTGTTGAGACCGATGAATTGTGGGTTTATGATCAAGTCTATCTATGAATAATATTTGAATCTTCTCTGAATTCTTTTATGTATGATTGGTTATCTTTGCAAGTCTCTTCGAATTATCAGTTTGGTTTGGCCTACTAGATTGATCTTTCTTGCAATGGAGAAGTGCTTAGCTTTGAGTTCAATCTTGTGGTGTCCTTTCCCGGTGACAGTAAGGGTAGCAAGGCACGTATTGTATTGTTGCCATCGAGGATAACAAGATGGGGTTTTCTTCATATTGCATGAGTATATCCCTCTACATCATGTAATCTTGCTTAAGGCGTTACTCTATTTTTAACTTAATACTCTAGTTGCATGCTGGATAGCGGTCGATGAGTGGAGTACTAGTAGTAGATGCAGGCAGGAGTCGGTCTACATGCCTATATACATGATCATACCTAGATATTCTCATAACTATGCTCAATTCTGTCAATTGCTCAACAGTAATTTGTTCACCCACCGTAGAATACTTATGCTCTCGAGAGAAGCCACTAGTGAAACCTATGGCCCCCGGGTCTATCTTTATCATATTAATCTCCTACTACTTAGTTATTTACTTTGCTTTTATTTTACTTTGCATCTTTATCATAAAAATACCAAAAATATTATCTTATCATATCTATCAGATCTCACTCTCGTAAGTGGCCCTATAGGGATTGACAACCCCTATTTGCGTTGGTTGCGAGGATTTATTTGTTTTGTGCAGGTACGAGGGACTCGCGTGTAGCCTCCTATTGGATTGATACCTTGGTTCTCAAAAACTGAGGGAAATACTTCCGCTACTTTGCTGCATCATCCCTTCCTCTTCGAGGAAAACCAACGCAATGCTAAAAGAGGTAGCAAGAAGGACTTCTGGCGCCGTTGCCAGGGAGGTCTACACAAAAGTCAACATACCAAGTACCCATCACATACCCTTATCTCCCGCATTACATTATTTTCCATTTGCCTCTCGTTTTCCTCTCCCCCCAATTCACCCTTGCCTTTTTATTCGCCCTCTCTCTCTATCCTCCCTCTCTATTTTTACCTTGTTGTCCGCTTGCTTTTTGTTTGCTTGTGTGTTAGTTTGCTTGTTTGTCGCAATGGCTCAAGATAATACTAAATTGTGTGACTTCACCAATACCAACAACAATGATTTTATTAGCACTCCGATTGCTCCTCTTACCGATGCTGAATCTTGTGAAATTAATACTGCTTTGCTGAATCTTTTCATGAAAGATCTGTTCTCCGGCCTTCCTAGTGAAGATGCCGCTACCCATCTTAATAGCTTCGTTGATTTGTGTGACATGCAAAAGAAGAAAGATGTGGATAATAATATTGTTAAATTGAAGCTATTTCCTTTTTCGCTTAGAGATCGTGCTAAAGCTTGGTTTTCGTCTTTGCCTAAAAATAGTATTGATTCATGGAACAAGTGCAAAGATGCTTTCATCTCTAAGTATTTTCCTCCCGCTAAGATCATCTCTCTTAGAAACGATATTATGAACTTTAAGCAACTTGATCATGAACATGTTGCACAAGCTTGGGAGAGAATGAAATTAATGATACGTAATTGCCCTATTCATGGTTTAAACTTGTGGATGGTTATACAAAAATTTTATGCCGGATTGAATTTTTCTTCAAGAAATCTTTTAGATTCGGCCGCGGGAGGCACTTTTATGGAAATCACCTTAGGAGAAGCTATGAAACTCCTAGATAATATTATGGTTAATTATTCTCAATGGCATACTGAAAAATCTACTAATAAAAAGGTGCATGCGATAGAAGAAATTAATGTTTTGAGTGGAAAGATGGATGAACTTATGAAATTATTTGCTAATAAGAGTGTTTCTTGTGATCCTAATGATATGCCCTTGTCTACTTTGATTGAGAATAATAATGAATCTATGGATGTGAATTTTGTTGGTAGGAACAATTTTGGTAATAATGCGTATAGAGGAAATTTCAATCCTAGGCCTTATCCTAGTAATCCCTCTAATAGTTATGGTAATTCCTACAACAATTCTTATGGTAATTATAATAAGATGCCCTCTGATTTTGATTCTAATATTAAAGAATTTATTACTTCGCAAAATAATTTTAATGCTATGATTGAAGAAAAATTGCTTAAGATTGATGATTTGGCTAGGAACGTTGATAGAATTGCTCTTGATGTTGATTCTTTGAAACTTAGATCTATTCCTCCTAAGCATGATATCAATGAGTCTCTCAAAGCCATGAGAATTTCCATTGACGAGTGCAAAGAAAGAACTGCTAGGATGCGTGCTAAGAAAGATGCCTTTATAAAAGCGTGTTCTTCTAGTTCCTATGAAAATAATGATGAAGATCTAAAAGTTATTGATGTGTCCCCTATTAAATCTTTGTTTTGTAATATGAATCTTGGTAATGATGGGACTGAACATGATCACCTTTACCTAGAAGGCGTTCCAAGAATTCTGAATCTTTTGACCTTGATGCTAAATTTGATAAAAGTGGGATTGAAGAAATTAAAACCCTAGATGTTGCTAAACCCACTATTATGTATTTCAAGGAATTTAACTATGGGAATTGCTCTTTGATTGATTGTATTTCTTTGTTGCAATCCGTGCTAAATTCTCCTCATGCTTATAGTCAAAATAAAGCGTTTACTAAACATATCGTTGATGCCTTGATGCAATCTTATGAAGAAAAACTTGAATTAGAAGTTTCTATCCCTAGAAAACTTTATGATGAGTGGGAACCAACTATTAAAATTAAAATTAAAGATCATGAATGCTATGCTTTATGTCATTTGGGTGCTAGTGTTTCCACGATTCCAAAGACTTTCTGTGATTTTTAGGTTTCCGTGATTTTGATGATTGCTCTCTAAACTTGCACCTTGCGGATTCCACTATTAAGAAACCCATGGTAAGAATTAATTATGTTCTTATTGTTGCAAATAGGAATTATGTGCCCGTAGATTTTATTGTTCTTGACATAGATTGCAATCCTTCATCTCCTATTATTCTTGGTAGACCTTTCCTTAGAACGATTGGTGCAATTATTGATATGAAGGAAGGAAATATTAGATTCCAATTTCTGTTAAGGAAAGGCATGGAACACTTTCATAGAAAAAAACAAATTACCTTATGAATCTATTATGAGAGCCACTTATGGATTGCCTACCAAACATGGCAATACCTAGATCTTTTCTTGCTTGTTATGCCTAGCTAGGGGCGTTAAACGATAGCGCTTGTTGGGAGGCAACCCAATTTTATTTTTATTCGTTGATTTTTGCTCCTGTTTAGTAATAAATAATTCATTTAGCCTCTGTTTTGGTCGTGTTCTTTGTGTTTAATTAGTGTTTGTGCCAAGTAGAACCGTTGGGAAGACTTGGGGAAAGTCTTGTTGAACTTGCTGTAAAAAACAGAATCTTTAGCGCTCACGAGAACTGCTGCCATATTTATTTGGAAAGTGCTATTTAGTTAATTCTTTTGCAGATAATTAATAGATAAATTCCTCACGTCCAGCAATTTATCTTAGAATTTTTGGGGTTCCAGATCTTGCGCTAGCTACAGATTACTACAGACTGTTCTGTTTTTGACAGATTCTGTTTTTCGTGTGTTGTTTGCTTATTTTGATGAATCTATGGCTAGTAAAATAGTTTATGAACCATAGAGAAGTTGGAATACAGTAGGTATAACACCCATATAAATAAAGAATGAGTTAATTACAGTACCTTGAAGTGGTCTTTTGTTTTCTTTCGCTAACGGAGCTCACGAGATTTTCTACTTTAAGTTTTGTGTTGTGAAGTTTTCAAGTTTTGGGTAAAGATTTGATGGATTATGGAACAAGGAGTGGCAAGAGCCTAAGGTTGGGTATGCCCATGGCACCCCCAAGATAATCTAAGGACACCTAAAAGCCAAAGCTTGGGGATGCCCCGGAAGGCATCCCCTCTTTCGTCTACTTCTATCGGTAACTTTACTTGGAGCTATATTTTTATTTACCACATGATATGTGTTTTACTTGGAGCGTCTTGTATGATTTGAGTCTTTGCTTGTTAGTTTACCACAATCATCCTTGACTGTACACACCTTTTGAGAGAGCCATACATGATTTGGAATTTGTTAGAATACTCTATGTGCTTCGCTTATATCTTTTGAGTTATATAATTTTGCTCTAGTGCTTCACTTATATCTTTTAGAGCACGGTGGTGGATTTGTTTTATAGAAACTATTGATCTCTCATGCTTCACTTAGATTATTTTGAGAGTCTTAATAGCATGGTAATTTGCTTAAAATCCTAATATGCTTGGTATGCAAGATTAATAATAAAACTTTCTTAAGAGTGTTTGAATACTAAGAGAAGTTTGATGCTTGATGATTGTTTTGAGACATGGAGGTAATAATATCAAAGTCGTGCTAGTTGAGTAGCTGTGAAATTGAGAAATACTTGTGTTGAGGTTTGCAAGTCCCGTAGCATGCACGTATGGTAAACGTTATGCAACAAATTTGAAACATGAGGTGTTATTTGATTGTCTTCCTTATGAGTGGCGGTCGGGGACGAGCGATGGTCTTTTCCTACCAATCTATCCCCCTAGGAGCATGCGCGTTGTGCCGAGGTTTTTGATGACTTGTAGATTTTTGCAATAAGTATGTGAGTTCTTTATGACTAATGTTGAGTCCATGGATTATACGCACTCTCACACTTCCATCCTTGCTAGCCTCTTCGGTACTGTGCATGGCCCTTTCTCACATTGAGAGTTGGCGCAAACTTCGCCAGTGCATCCAAACCCCGTGATATGATACGCTCTTTCACACATAAACCTCCTAATATCTTCCTCAAAACAGCCACCATACCTACCTATTATGGCATTTCCATAGCCATTCCGAGATATATTGTCATGCAACTTTCCATCATTCCGTTCATCATGACACATTCATCATTGTCATATTGCTTAGCATGATCATGTAGTTGACATAGTATTTGTGGCAAAGCCACCGTTCATAATTCTTTCATACATGTCACTCTTGGTTCAATGCATATCCCGGTACACCGCCGGAGGCATTCATATAGAGTCATCTTTGTTCTAGCATCGAGTTGTAAATAAATAGAAGTGTGATGATCATCATTTTCTAGAGCATTGTCCCAAGTGAGGAATATAAAAAAGAGAGGAAAGGCCATAAAAAAGAGAAGGCCCAAAAAAGAGAAATGCCATAAAAATAGAAAAGGCCAAAAAAAGAAAATAAAAAATGAGAGAAATAGAGAGAACGGACAATGTTACTATCCTTTGCCACACTTGTGCTTCAAAGTAGAACCATGATCTTCATAGTAGAGAGTTCTCATGTTATCACTTTCATATACTAGTGGGAATTTTTCATTATAGAACTTGGCTTATATATTCCAACAATGTGCCTCCTCAAGTGCCCTAGGTCTTCGTGAGCAAGCAAGTTGGATGCACACCCACTAGTTTCTTTTGTTGAGCTTTCATACATTTATAGCTCTAGTGCATCCGTTGCATGGCAATCCCTACTCCTTGCATTAACATCAATCGGTGGGCATCTCCATAGCCCATTGATTAGCCTCGTTGATGTGAGACTTCCTCCTTTTTTTGTCTTCTCCACATAACCCCCCTCATTATATTCTATTCCACCTATAGTGATATGTCCATGGCTTGCGCTCATATTGTAACGACCCAACCCAAAATCGGTCAAGTCTATGTGTACCTGTACCATCCCAAGATCATGCTGGCACACACATTACATTGATGAAAAGATTCAAAGTTCAATCACAACTGAATTTATTACACGATTCTCATATCGAGTCTTTATTACATCATAATAAATTCGGCCGAACGCCAACTCATGAGAAATAAACTAAATAAAGTTGTGGAAGCGTAGATGAATAGCGAGTCCATTCGACTCCATAGGGCAATTGCCAAGCGTAGATCGTAGCCTCACTCCTGGTCGGAAAACTCCTCTGCAACATGAGACGTTGCAGCCGTGTAGGTCAGCATTTAGAATATGCCGGCAAGTCATAGAGAGAACAACAATAATAATGCTAACACTATATGCAATTTGGTTGTGGGGCTCTAAGTTTTATATTTTTGCAAAAAAGCCAGTTTTTCCCTACAACAAAGGACTTGCTTACAAATTACTACAAAATGTGGGTAGTAATTGAGATGGTTCCGCCAACCAATGTCTCATTCCCAATTATTAATTAACCCCTCAATTAATTTATTTGTTCGGTGTTGAGATTTCCGAAATACTCCAGTTTCTAGAGGCTCATTTGTCCGTAACCGGGGACACGGCTAATTGGTTAGGTTGTTAATCTGCAGAGTCTTGTACACTTTACCCGCAAGAATCGTTCCCTCCTTTATGTCCTCGCACTACCTGGTGTTTGAAGACGGATGAATGAAACAGGGTCTTCCATAGGGTTTCTCTGAGCACTATCGGTACCCATCCATGTCCAACCGTTCTTCTACATCTGCTGGCACCGTCCGTCCAGAGTCACGCCTAAGGTCAACCTAGCCAGAGCCCATAATGGCTTGCGGATGCACAGGTAAGCTTCCGGTCAAGGGGTATCCATCCGTCTCTTCGTGGCTGGGTGAAGCTTTCCGCAAGATGTCATGGCGCTTCTCCATGCATCCCGGCCATCCACTGGTTCCTCCAGGGTGCCCGTCAACCGTCCTCCACCCAGTAGTGAATTTGAAGTTCATCTTGAGCTTGAAGTCATGGGGTTGTCATCATCTTGACTCTCACATCTCCCTTATGAATCTCTCAACCAACCCCGTCTACGAGCATAGCAAGGTAACCTACATCG
This sequence comes from Triticum aestivum, assembly GCF_018294505.1. Lineage (NCBI taxonomy): Eukaryota > Viridiplantae > Streptophyta > Magnoliopsida > Poales > Poaceae > Triticum > Triticum aestivum. Next base: position 72,041,081 of record NC_057806.1, on the reverse strand, counting down.
TCCCGGGCAATAGTAGCAAGGGGAATTGGGTTCATCCTACCTCATGATACTACTCAAGACATAACTTAAAATTCTCCTACTGCATGCATGGTGGGGAGGAATAATTCTAATGCAACAAAATCATAGGTATTGTAAAACATGATCAAATGACTTGCCTGGCTGACGGTCTTCAAACGCTAGTGACTCGAGATAGCAAGCTTCGCACTCCAGAAATTCTATCAAGTCAAAAAATAGCACAAATAAGTCTTCCATTAAATAACATAACAGCAAGCTAAAGGAAATCACACAAGCACTCAAACCAAAACCAAAGAAAACTCGAGGAAAACAAATCAAGGTTTTCATCACTTCAAGCAACAACAAAGAAATAGTTTTCTCCTACTAACACTTTTCTTAACAGAACCAAAACAAGGGTTTTGCTAACTAACATAAAGGAAAATAGCATATAAACTAGGTGCAAAAGGAATCACATCAATATCTATTATAGTACTCCTGTTAGGCCTAAAACAAAACTAATAAATAAAATAAAGTAAAACTTTTTTACTTTGCTGTAAATAAATGTTCACCCTCTGTAACTACAGAAACTAATCTAAAATAAATTATAACAGGGGTAAATTAAAATTCTATAATAACTAGAACAGCAGGAAAACAGCAGCAAGCTAAATAAAAGTAGAAAAGCTTGATTTGACTAAAACTAATTTTAATATAATCTAAAAATAGCCCAACAAGTTCCTACTGCTAGGCTGGGTCAAAACTAAGCAGTGGCAAAAAGAATCACCTAAAAATGATAATCCTAGCTCGATTTATAGCAAAAATACTAATCTGACTAAAACTACTATAAAACTATTTTTATAAACTTAAACATGGCCGAATATAATTTCTACAGAAGCTAAAAGAAATTTGTAAACTAACAGAAAAAGAATCAACCAAAAATAATAAATAACCTAAAAGATACAGATTTTACAAAATTGAAACTATTCTGAAGAAAACAGAAATGAAAAAAGAAAAGAAAACAAACCAACGTGCTAACGGGCCGAAACAGTGAGCGCTCGAAATTATCTAATGCGCGAGCGATTAATAGGTTCACTGCGTCCATGGGCTAAAAGAAATAAACCGATCGGCCGGTCTAACTAAACCGCAACTAAATAAACCGATCTAAACCGAAACTAAAACCGATCTATATGAAATAAAACCATACCCCTTCGCGTATCTAATCTAAGCCGCAGGTTGCTGATCGAATGGTGGAGTGGGGTCCGGTGGCTTACCGCGGCGGTCGACGGCGAGGTGGGCTCGAGCGTTGGTGGCGGGGTGCTCCGGTGGTCCGGGGTGGCGGCGGCGAGGTCGGGGCGATGCGGCGGAGCGAGGCGGAGGTGGTGGTGGAGTTGTTGGAGCTCGGTGACGACGGAAATGGCCAGGGCGATGACGACGGCTCCCTGGTGAGCTGCAGCTCCGGCGAGCGGCGGTCGAGCTCGGGGTCGTCGCTGCTGTGGGTAAGAGGGAGGCAGACCATGTCAAAATGATGCGCAACATCGGGGGAAGCTCAAAAGTGGAAGAGTCGTGTTGTTGCTCACCGGCGGCGGAGGCGGCGATGAACTTAGGCGGCTGCGGCGAGATCCAAAGGAGGAGTGCGTGAGCTGTGGTGGGTTTTGGGCTAGGGTTTTAGGGGGGTCGGGGGAGGAGAGCTAGGGCTATTTATAGGGCACCTTCGTGGAGAAGGGGGCGACTCGAGATCGTGATCCCGGGGAATTCGGACGCGGCGGCGGCGGCGAATGCGCTCTGGCGCGTCATAGCGTGGGCGAGGGGGAAAGAGATGAGGTGGGGCCGGCGCGTCGGTGAGAGAGGGAGAGGAGGGTTCGGTCGGGCGCTAAGGCAGGCCGGCTCAGGTGTCGGCTGGGCCGGTTGGCCTGGCTCGCACCTGGGTCTATTCCTTTTTTTTTGAATAAGGCAGAGAGAAAAAAACTAACTAAGAGAAAACTAATATATTTTTATATAGGACATTTTTATATAGGACATATATATATATCAAAATTCCCAGGGGAATTAATCCTACAACGTGGACATTTTTCCAGAGGCAAAACAGAAACTAAAAAACATTTTCTGCAAACTCCAAATAAAATTCAAATTTGAATTCAAACCTTTTGGCAATATTTTCTTCTGACATTTTTGGAGTGTCATGTTAGCTCCTCTCATAATTTTTCTCAAGTATTTGTCAGGGATAACTTTCAATTTCCAAGTTGAATCCAACTCAAACAACAACTCAAATGCCTCTGAAAAAATATCCAAATGCCACACAATTCAAACAAAATGCATAGATGCTTAACTAATATTTGTAAAAAACATTCCAAATTGAAAATTTGGGATGTTACACATATATTGCGTGGAAGTTTATAGGTTAGAGATTACTAAACTATGAAACAATTGCTTGGCTTGTCATCGGGGTTGTGCATGATGATAGCATTCTTGTGTGAAGAAAATGAAACATGGCTAAACCATATGATTTTGTAGGGATGAACTTTCTTTGGCCATGTTATTTTGAGAAGACATAATTGCTTAGTTAGTATGCTTGAAGTATTATCATTTTTATGTCAATATGAACTTTTGTCTTGAATCTTTTGGATCTGAATATTCATACCACAATTAAGAAGAATTACATTAAAATTATGCCAAGTAGCACTCCGCATCAAAAATTCTGTTTTTATCATTTACCTACTCGAGGACGAGCAAGAATTAAGCTTGGGGATGCTTGATACGTCTCCAATGTATCTATAATTTTTGATTGCTCCATACTATATTATCTACTATTTTGGACATTACTGGGCTTTATTATCCACTTTTACATTATTTTTGGGACTAACCTATTAATCGGAGGCCCAGCCCAGAATTGTTGTTTTTGCCTGTTTTAGGGTTTCGAAGAAAAGGAATATCAAATGGAGTCCAAACGGAATGAAACCTTCGGGAACGTGATTTTCTCACCGAATACAACTCAGGAGACTTGGACCCAACGTCAAGCCAGCTAACAGGAGCCCACGAGGTAGGGGGGTGCGCCTACCCCCCCAGGCGCGCCCTCCACCCTCGTGGGGCCCATGTTTCTCCACCGACGTACTTCTTCCTCCTATATATATCCATGTACCCCCAAACGATCAGAGAAGGAGCCAAAACCCTAATTCCACCGCCGTAACTTTCTGTATCCACGAGATCCGATCTTGGGGCCTGTTCGGGAGCTCCGTCGGAGGGGGCATCGATCACGGAGGGCTTCTACATCAACACCATAGCCTCTCCGATGAAGTGTGAGTAGTTTACTTCAGACCTACGGGTCCATAGTTAGTAGCTAGATGTCTTCTTCTCTCTTTTTGGATCTCAATACAATGTTCTCCCCCTCTCTTGTGGAGATCTATTCGATGTAATCTTCTTTTTGCGGTGTGTTTATTGAGACCGATGAATTGTGGGTTTATGATCAAGTCTATCTATGAATAATATTTGAATCTTCTCTAAATTATTTTATGTATGATTGGTTATCTTTGCAACTCTCTTCGAATTATCAGTTTGGTTTGGCCTACTAGATTGATCTTTCTTGCAATGGGAGAAGTGCTTAGCTTTGGGTTCAATCTTGCGGTGTCCTTTCCCGGTGACAGTAAGGGCAGCAAGGCACGTATTGAATTGTTTCCATCGAGGATAACAAGATGGGGTTTTCTTCATATTGCATGAGTCTATCCATCTACATCATGTCATCTTGCTTAAGGTGTTACTCTGTTTTTAACATAATACTCTAGATGCATGCTGGATAGCAGTCGATGAGTGAAGTAATAGTAGTAGATGCAGGCAGGAGTCGGTCTACTTGTCTCGGACGTGATGTCTATATACATGATCATACCTAGATATTCTCATAACTATGCTCAATTTTGTCAATTGCTCAACAGTAATTTGTTCACCCACTGTAGAATACTTATGCTCTCGAGAGAAGTCACTAGTGAAACCTATGGCCCCCGGGTCTATCTTTATCATATTAATCTCCTACTACTTAGTTATTTACTTTGCTATTTACGTTGCTTTTATTTTACTTTGCATCTTTATCATAAAAATACCAAAAATATTATCTTATCATATCTATCAGATCTCACTCTCGTAAGTGGCCCTATAGGGATTGACAACCCCTATTTGCGTTGGTTGCGAGGATTTATTTGTTTTGTGCAGGTACGAGGGACTCGCGCATAGCCTCCTACTGGATTGATTCCTTGGTTCTCAAAAACTAAGGGAAATAGTTACGCTACTTTGCTGCATCATCCCTTCCTCTTTGGGGAAAACCAACGCAGTGCTAAAAGAGGTAGCACACCGCCGTAACTTTCTGTATCCACGAGATCCCATCTTGGGGCCTGTTCCGGAGCTCCGCCGGAGGGGGCATCGATCACGGAGGGCTTCTACATCAACACCATAGCCTCTTCGATGAACTGTGAGTAGTTTACCTCAGACCTTCGGGTCCATGGTTATTAGCTAGATGGCTCCTTCTCTCTTTTTGGATCTCAATACAAAGTTCTCCCCCTCTCTTGTGGAGATCTATTCGATGTAATCTTCTTTTTGTGTTGTGTTTGTTGAGATCGATGAATTGTGGGTTTATGATCAAATTTATCTATGAACAATATTTGAATATTCTCTGAATTCTTTTATGTATGATTGGTTATCTTTGCAAGTCTCTTCGAATTATCAGTTTGGTTTGGCCTACTAGATTGATCTTTGTTGCAATGGGAGAAGTGCTTAGCTTTGGGTTCAATCTTGCGATGTCCTTTCCCAGTGACAGTAGGGAAGCAAGGAACGTATTGTATTGTTGCCATCGAGGATAACAAGATGGGGTTTTCATCATATTGCATGAGTTTATCCCTCTACATGATGTCATCTTCCTTAAGGCATTACTCTGTTCTCTTGAACTTAATACTCTAGATGCATGCTGGATAGCGGTCGATGTGTGGAGTAATAGTAGTAGATGCAGGCAGGAGTCGGTCTACTTGTCTTGGATGTGATGCCTATATACATGATCATACCTAGATATTCTCATAACTATGCTCAATTTTGTCAATTGCTCAACAGTAATTTGTTCACCCACCGTAAAATACTTATGCTCTTAAGAGAAGCCACTAGTGAAACCTATGGCCCCCGGGTCTATCTTCATCATATTAATCTTCCAACACTTAGTTATTTCCTTTGCTTTTATTTTACTTTGCATCTTTATCATAAAAATACCAAAAATATTATCTTATCATATCTACCAGATCTCACTCTCGTAAGTGACCGTGTAGGGATTGACAACCCCTTATCGCATTGGTTGCGAGGATTTATTTGTTTTATGCAGGTGCGAGGGACTCACGCGTAGCCTCCTACTGGATTGATACCTTGGTTCTCAAAAACTGAGGGAAATACTTATGCTACTTTGCTGCATCACCCTTTCCTCTTCAAGGGAAAACCAACGCAGTGCTCAAGAGGTAGCACATCGTCACCTCAACCTTAGCCAATCTTCGCTTAATCCGCAGCCCTGTTTCGAGTTGCAAATATTAGCAACGGAACCAATATCAAATACCCAGGCTCTACTACGAGCATTAATAAGGTACACATCAATAACATGTATATCAAATATACCTTTCACTTTGCCATCCTTCTTATCCGCCAAATACTTGGGGCAGTTCCGCTTCCAGTGACTAGTCCCTTTGTAGTAGAAGCACTCAGTCTCATGCTTAGGTCTAGACTTGGGATTCTTCACTTGAGCAACAACTTGCTTGCCATTCTTTTTTAAGTTCCCCTTCTTCCCTTTGCCCTTCTTCTTGAAACTAGTGGTCTTGTTGACCATCAACACTTGATGCTCCTTGATTTCAACTCCGTAGCTTTTAGCATCGCGAAGAGCTAGGAAATTGTCTTATCCATCCCTTGCATATTATAGTTCATCACGAAGCTTTTGTAGCTTGGTGGCAGTGATTGAAGAACTCTGTCAATGACACTATCATCAAGAAGATTAACTCCTAGTTGAGTCAGGTGGTTGTGGTACCCAGAGATTTTGAGTATATGTTCACTGATAGAACTATTCTCGTCCATCTTGCAGCTGTAGAACTTATTGGAGACTTCATATCTCTCAATCCGGGTATTTGCTTGAAATATTAACTTCAACTCCTGGAACATCTCATATGCTCCATGACGTTCAAAATGTCGTTGAAGTCCCGATTCTAAGCCGTATAGCATGGCACACTGAACTATCGAGTAGTCATCAGCTTTGCTCTGCCAGACGTTCATAACATATGGAGTTGCTCCTGCAGTGAGTTTGGCACCTAGCGGTGCTTCCAAGACGTAATTCTTCTGTGCAGCAATGAGGATAATCCTAAAGTTACGGACCCAGTCCGTGTAGTTGCTACCATCATATTTCAACTTAGCTTTCTCTAGGAACGCATTAAAATTCAACGAAACAATAGCACGGGCCATTTATCTACAATAACATAAACATGAAAAATACCATCAGGTACTAAGTTCATGATAAATTAAAGTTCAATTAATCATGTTACTTAAGAACTCCCACTTAGATAGACATCCCTCCAATCATATAAGTGATCACGTGATCCATATCAACTAAACCATGTCCGATCATCATGTGAGATGGAGCAGTTTTCAATGGTGAACATCAGTATGTTGATCATATCTACTATATGATTCACACTCGACCTTTCGGTCTCCGTGTTCCGAGGCCATATCTGCATATGCCAGGCTCATCAAGTTTAACCCGAGTATTCTGTGTGTGCAAAACTCGCTTGCACCCGTTGTATGTGAGCGTAGAGCTTATCACACCCGATCATCACATGGTGTCTGGGAACGACGAACTGTAGCAACAGTGCATACTCAGGGAGAACACTTGTACCTTGAAATTTAGTGAGAGATCATCTTATAATGCTACCGCCGTACTAAGAAAAATAAGATGCATAAAGGATAAACATCACATGCAATCAAATAAGTGAAATGATATGGCCATCATCATTGTCGGTGTCAAAACCGGCAGATCTCGGGTAGGGGGTCCCGAACTATGCGTCTAGGATCGATGGTAACAGGAGGCAGGGGACACGATGTTTACCCAGGTTCGGTCCCTCTTGATGGAGGTAATACCCTACGTCCTGCTTGATTGATATTGATGATATGAGTATTACAAGAGTTGATCTACCACGAGATCATAGAGGCTAAAACCCTAGAAGCTAGCCTATGGTATGATTGTTGTATATTATCTATCGACTAGCCTGGCCTCGGTTTATATAATGCACCAGAGGCCTAGGATAACAAGAGTCCTAGACGAATACGCCGGTGGGGAGGAGTCCTTGTCTTGATCACCAAGTCTTGTGGAATCTTCCATGTATGTGGCAGTTGTCTGAACTGGCCCATGAGTATACGACCATGGGGGTCCTCGGCCCAATCTAACAGATTGGGAGACGACGTGGTGAGTACCCCCTAGTCCAGGACACCGTCAGTAGCCCCCTGAACCGGTCTTCAAGTTAGGGACGCTCCTCGATTCTTCCGAATTGTTCTTCATCTTCGGTTGTCGGTCTTGAAAACTGGTTCAACAAATCTTCTCATCTTCGATCTTGAGGATCGCCGAAATGCATTCGACGAGTTTACACATCGGGTATCCGAGGAGACCCTTTAAGTTTCCGGCCTTCATCAATGCCTTGTTATTTTTATGCCACACCTCGGGTTTAAAGTTGTTCCTGGGAGGCAGTGTCCTCTTGCGTCCGAGCTCTAACGCCGGACGGCATTCGAGGTATCTTTTGCAGCCGAGCACCAATGCCAGACTGCTTCCGAGCTCCAACACCGAAATGTATCCGAGCTCCAACGCTGGACTATATCCGAGCTCCAACGCCGGACTATGTCCAAGCTCCAACGCCGGACTGTGTCCAAGCTCCAATGCCTGACTATATCCAAGATGTCATATATCATCTTGGTACAAAAAAGTTAAAGGAGTTTAGCCGAGCTTAATGCTGGAAATGCCCTCTATGGAGCCAGCCACTAGCACCCGAGCTTTATGTCGGACTGCTTCCGAGGTGGTGCACCACCTCGACTGTGGGCTAATTTTTTGTCAATATTTTTGATTGGTGCAATTTATTCTCTGCCGAGATATATAGCTAGTAACCCTCAACGTGTGTATCGGTTTAAAACCCGAGATGCACCTGAAGGATGACATAAGACCGTTGATCCCAGTATCTGCTGAGACTCAGGTTGATTTGCAAAATCGGCTTGAGGATCAAGTCCTAGCTCGGCAGAATACTTCGAGACACAAAATGCGGCATGCTCAGTCCTCGAGACTCAGGTTGGGTGTGGCCGACCAACCTGGGGATCAAAATCTCCTCGGAAACTATATTGCACTTAAAATTTTATGCATTCGACAGGCAATGCAGTAGCCCCCGAGACACTGGTCGGGTGGCAACACCAGATCAGGGGATCGATGTGCCCCTTTAATATTCGTAAATAATAAGCCCGAAGCCCAGTAGCCCCCGAGCCTTAATGCGGGCACGGGTGGCCGAATTAAGGATCGATATCCATAGTAAAATCACAAATTATGTGTAATGACTCTATGTATCCAAGTACTTTACGTCATTAATGCTCGGATCCGCATTGTACAAAACTTTGTTGACCGACCATCGGCTTCAATCTCCTCGGCCGGTAGCCGAGAAGTGTTTGTCCTACTTTATAAAGCCTTTATGAGGGCAAAGATTTACGACAAACAAGGCAAACTGGCCATACGGTTTTATAAACAAAGGTACGCAGAGAGATATGTTATATTACTGTTTAACATGAGAAATGTCTTCCAAAGAAAATAGTCCCACTAGCGGTTCCTTTCTTTGGGTTGTCATGCTAAGCATGATCATGAAACCTCAGCTCTAATGTAAGAGCAAAATATTGAGGATTTAGTTTGGGAGGCCAGTTACTAGCCCCCGGTAGTGTTCGGCGACAGTCGAGGTCAAGTCGTAAACACTTCGGCCAATGTTATGAATGTCCCATCATATAACACAGTCATCGGATCGCTCACCAGTTTACGCTTATTGTGGCAGTCAGTTTTTGGCTTTCTCCACTGAAGTGCTTAACCATGTGAGCTGGAATCACAATCGCATTGGTTCTCCCTTTGCACACCTAGCCGAACAAAGCGGAACGTAGGAGGCAAGCGCAGGAGCCGAGCAACCCAACTATTGACCAAAGACACAATTCGAAACCGATGCATATATAGCAATATCCGAGAATGTTTTTGCCGAATCTCTAAAGGTGTCCAGCGTTGCACTGCAAGACTTGTGCTGAAAACACACAAATAGTTTAAAAGTGCCAAAAGCTTGGAAAACCAAATAACGTCAGTAAAAACATGACGTCCGAATAAGATCAAGTGTTCGGTGCCAATCCAAAAATTGGTCTTAGAAAAAAAGAGTGCTTCTGTCGTGCTTTAACATGACACATCCTATCTCAAGACTCCAAGTGGGTCAGCCTACGGCTTCAACCTCCTATCCCAAAGGCGGAGAACTTCTCAATAGGCCAGTTTAGCAAACTAAACTCTAGCGGCTTTGAGAGAGAAATTAGGCTCCCCGGCTAGTGACCACATGATAACCCACAAGTATAGGGGATCACAACAGTTTTCGATAAGTAAGAGTGTCGAACCCAACGAGGAGCTAAAGGTAGAACAAATATTCCCTCAAGTTCTATCGACCACCAATACAACTCTATGCACACTTGACGTTCGCTTTACCTAGAACAAGTATGAAACTAGAAGTACTTTGTAGGTGTTTTCGGAAAGGCTTGCAAGAAAGTAAAGAGCACAAAAATAAAACTAGGGGCTGTTAAGGTAAAGAAGCAACTAAAGTAAATAGAGCGAGTGTGGAAAAGTGGTGGTAGGAGTTGCGAAATTGTCCCTTAAGCAATTGACTACTTTACTAGACCGATAGCAAGTATTATGTGGGAGAGGCCACTGCTAGCATGTCATCCCTGACTTGGAATTCTATGCACTTATGATTGGAACTATTAGCAAGCATCCGCAACTACTAATGTTCATTAAGGTAAAACCCAACCATAGCATTAAGATATATTGGTCCCCCTTCAATCCCGTATGCATCAATTTCTATACTAGGTTGAAGCTTCTGTCACTCTTGCCCTCCAATACATAGTCCTATCAACATACAACTAACCCTAAGGTGTGACCCACGCGCGCGCTCATATGATGGGCACCAAAGGACAGCAACATAACCACAAGCAAATTAAATCAATCATAGCAATTCATCAACCACCGGTTGGACAACGAAAATCTACTTAGACATCATAGGATGGCAACACATCATTGGATAATAATATGAAGCATACAGCACCACGTTCAAGTAGAGGGTACAACGGGTTGCGGGAGAGTGGACCGCTGTAGATAGAGGGGGGAAGGTGATGGAGATGTTGGTGAAGATCGCAGTGATGGAGATGCCACGGCGGCGTTCTGGCGCCACTGGAGGAGAGCGGAGAGGGGACCCTTCTTCCTCTTCTTCCTTGACCTCCTCCCTAGATGGGAGAAGGGTTTCCCCTCTGGTCCTTGGCCTCCATGGCATGGGAGGGGTGAGAGCCCCTCCGATATTGGATCTATCTCTCTGTTTCTCTCTAGTTCTGCGTTCTGTTCTGGCTCTGTTTCACCATTTCATATATATATGGAGATCCGTAACTCCGATTGGCCTGAAACCTTCATCGTGATTTTTTTCCGAATATTAGCTTTCTTGCAGCAAACGAAGAGCATCAACCGCCTCACGGTGGGCTCATGAGGGTAGGTGCGCGCCCTAGGGGGGGTGCCCCCTGCCTCGTGACCATCTCGGGCACTAGTTCGCATTGATTTTCCTTCTGAATTTTCCATATTTTCCAAAAATAAGCTCCGTCCGTTTTTATCCCGTTTGGACTCTGTTTGATATGGATATTCTGTGAAACCAAAAACATGCAACAGACAGGAACTGGCACTGGGCACTGGATCAATATGTTAGTCCCAAAAATAATATAAAAAGTTGCCAAAAAGTATATGAAAGTTGAATAATATTGGCATGGAACAATCAAAGATTATAGATACGACGGAGACGTATCACCACACACTCGTGTCAAAAAAAGGAGTGGTGAATAATAATAGTAATAAAAACTTTGCAACAACTAAGAAGAAGAACACTTATTATAAAACGGCTCATATAAATTTAAGAGCCCCCAAGTGACTTGGGTAAAAGAATTTTATGTATAATGATTGTATGTACCGAAGTACTAATATCATATCTTTGTTCACCCGAACTTTAAATGTGTCTTAACTGACCGTCGGTTTCTCCCTCTTTAGTCAAGGACCGAAAAGTGTTATGTACTCCACCTGTCGAGAATATCGACAGTGTTTACGATAACCAGGCAACCGGGCCATAAGGCTATAACAGACAAAGCGCGCTCAGGGAACTTATGCTATATTATAGACGAAGTGTAAGAAGCATCTTCGAAGAAAATAGTACCCCCACCGATACCTTTCTTCGGTGCTCATTATTACTATGAGACTTGTGCAATAGATTTTTTGTACTCGTGAGTTCCGTTGTGTGCCGACCATGATTGAAAACAATAAGAGCACTAGCTTTCGGCTTCACCTAGTCTGAGGTCAGAGCTCGGAGGACCCGGTCGTGACAATCGCAGAGGTGCTCCCTTTACTCCCTAGCCGAACAATCGGGAACGTAGGGGTAAGCACAGGAGCCAGGCAACCCAGCTTGCAAATCGCTTAAGTCAATATGGTGCATATTGTGGCGTAATACACGAACAAGGAACGAAGCCGTACAAGTATAATCATATGCAAGAGGAAAAGCTTCATAAAGGAAGCCCCCAAATAAACAGGGTATTTGAATTTGTGTGTCAAACAAAGTTTGGACAAGGAAATTTTTTACAAGCAACTTTTTTCCAAAAAAGTATAATGCTTGGTCGAACCGAACACAAGTTAAAAATTTAAAACTTTGAGCATGAAGGCAACTTAGCTGGTTAATGTATTCGATGTTGATGACGCAGGCCGAGATTGTGGCGGGACGAGATCCCGGCCCCCAAGCCGGTCCCGAGATGTCCGAGTAAAGAACTCGGCTTGATGAAGTGGTGACACAGCATAGTCGATGGGCGAGGTGAAAACCCCAGTCCGACCGCAGCGACGGAGCAGGCCGGCGGTGTGATGCCGAAGCCCCCAGCATGTGTTAATGAGGTGATGACGAAGCTCCCGGTCAGCCAAGGTGACCAGTCGAGCCGGCGACGAAGATGCCGGCGTCGCAGTTGATTTGCGGGCGAGCCATTGATCCTTTGCCGATCACACAACCGAACTCTCAATGAAAGCACCAATGTCGGTGTCAAAACCGGTGGATCTCGGGTAGGGGGTCCCGAACTGTGCGTCTAGGATCGATGGTAACAGGAGGCAGGGGACATGATGTTTACCCAGGTTCGGGCCCTCTTGATGGAGGTAATACCCTACGTCCTGCTTGATTGATATTGATGATATGAGTATTACAAGAGTTGATCTACCACGAGATCGTAGAGGCTAAAACCCTAGAAGCTAGCCTATGGTATGATTGTTGTATATTATCTATCGACTAGCCTGGCCTCGGTTTATATAATGCACCAGAGGCCTAGGATAACAAGAGTCCTAGCCGAATACGCCGGTGGGGAGGAGTCCTTGTCTTGATCACCAAGTCCTGTGGAATCTTCCATGTATGCAGCAGTTGTCCGAACTGGCCCATGAGTATACGGCCATGGGGGTCCTCGGCCCAATCTAACAGATCGGGAGATGACGTGGTGAGTACCCCCTAGTCCAGGACACCGTCAATCATCTTGTGCCTTTGATATCCATCTCCAAAGCACCGTCATGATCACCATCGTCACCGACTTGACACCTTGATCTCCATCGAAGCATCGTTGTCGTCTCGACAACTATTGCTTCTACGACTATCGCTACCGCTTAGTGATAAAGTAAAGCAATTACATGGCGATTGCATTTCATAAAATAAAGCGACAACCATAAGGCTCCTGCCAGTTGCCGATAATTTCTACAAAACATGATCATCTCATACAACAATTTATATACCATCACGTCTTGACCATATCACATCACAACAAGCCCTGCAAAAACAAGTTAGACATCCTATACTTTGTTGTTGCAAGTTTCACGTGGCTGCTACGGGCTTCTAGCAAGAACCGTTCTTACCTACGCATCAAAACCACAACGTGGTATAGTGATTGCTTTTTGATCTTTAGAAAGAACCCTATTCATTGAATCCGATTCAACTAAAGTTGGAGAAACTGACACCCGCCAACCACTTGTGTGCAAAGCATGTCGGTAGAACCAATCTCATGAATGCGGTCATGTAATGTTGGTCCGGGCCGCTTCATCCAACAACACCGCCGAATCAAGAAACAACTAGTGACGTCAAGCAATATGTATATACCCATGCCCACAACTCCTTTGTGTTCTACTCGTGCATATAACATCTACGCATAGACCTGGCTCGGATGCCACTATTGGGGAACGCAGTATTTCAAAAAATTTCCTACGATCACATAAGTTCTATCTAGGAGATGCATAGTAATGAGAGGATAAAGTGTGTCTACGTACCCTCGTAGACCGAGAGCGGAAGCGTTAAGTGACGCGGTTGATGTAGTCGAACGTCTTCGCGATCCAACCGATCAAGTACCGAACGCATGGCACCTCCGCGATCTGCACACGTTCAGCTCGGTGACGTCCCTCGAGCTCTAGGAGTAGGTTCCCCCCTTTCCTAGTCCAACTAGGAGGGGAAGGAAAGAGGAAGAAGGAGAGAAGGAAAGCGGGGCTCCCCAATTCAGATTGGGCTTGGGGGGCATGCCCCTCCACTTGGCTGCCTCCTCCTCTCTTCCACTAAAGCCCATGAAGGCCCATTAACCCTCCGAGGGGTTCCGGTAACCTTCTGGTACTTCGGAAAATGCCCGAACCTATCTGAAACCTTTCCGGTGTCCAAACATAACCTTCCAATATATCAATATTTATGTCTCTACCATTTCGAGACTCCTCGTCATGTCCGTGATCACATCCGGGACCCCAAACAACCTTCGGTACATCAAATCACATAACTCACAATACATATCATCATCAAACGTTAAGCATGCGGACTCTATGGGTTCGAGAACTATGTAGACATGGCCGAGACTTATCTCCGGTCAATAACCAATAGCGGAACCTGGATGCTCATATTGGTTCCTACATATTCTATGAAGATCTTTATCGGTCAAACCGCATAACAACATACGTTGTCCCTTTGTCATCGGTATGTTACTTGCCCGAGATTCGATCATCGGTATCATCATACCTAGTTCAATCTCGTCACCGGCAAGTCTGTTTACTCGTTCCGTAATGCATCATTCTGTAACTAACTCATTAGTCACATTGCTTGCAAGGCTCATAGTGATGTGCATTACCGAGAGGGCCCAGAGATACCTCTCCGACAATCGGAGTGACAAGTCCTAATCTCGATCTATGCCAACTCAACAAAAACCATTGGAGACACCTGTAGAGCATCTTTATAATCACCCAGTTATGTTGTGACATTTGATAGCACACTAAGTGTTCCTCCGGTATTCGGGATTTGCATAATCTCATAGTCATAGGGACATGTATAAGTTATGGAGAAAGCAATAGCAATAAACTAAACAATCATAGTGCTAAGCTAACGGATGGGTCTAGTCCATCACATCATTCTCTAATGATGTGATCCCATTCATCAAATGACAACACATATCTATGGCTAGGAAACTTAATCATCTTTGAGTAACGAGCTAGTGTAGTAGAGGCATACTAGGGACACTCTGTTTGTCTATGTATTCACACATGTACTAAGTTTCCTGTTAATACAATTCTAGCATGAATAATAAACATTTATCATGATATAAGGAAATATAAATAACAACTTTATTATTGCCTCTAGGGCATATTTCCTTCAGCTAGATGGCTTCATCTCTCTCTTTTGATTCTCAATACAATGGTCTCTTGGAGATCCATATGATGTAACTCTTTTTGCGGTGTGTTCGTTGGGATCCAATGAACTTTGAGTTTATGATCAGATCTATGTTTTTGTCCATGAAAGTTATTTGAGTCTTCTTTGATCTCTTATATGCATGATTGCTTATAGCCTCGTATTTCTTCTCTGATATTTGGGTTTTGTTTGGCCAACTTGATCTATTTATCTTGCAATGGGAGGAGGTGCTTTGTGATGGGTTCGATCTTATGGTGCTTGATCCTAGTGACAGAAGGGGAACCAACACGTATGTATCATTGGTATTAAGGATAACAAGATGGGGTCTATTTCTACATAAATAGATCTTGCGTACATCATGTCATCGTTCTTATTGCATTACTCCGTTCCTGCATGAACTTAATACACTAGATGCATGCTGGATAGCGGTCGATGTGTGGAGTAATAGTAGTAGATGCAGGCAGGAGTCGGTCTATTAATCTTGGGCGTGATGCTTATATAATGATCATTGCCTAGATATCGTCATGATTATTTAAAGTTCTATCAATTGCCCAACAGTAATTCGTTTACCCACCGTTTGCTTTTTTTTCTCGAGAGAAGCCACTAGTGAAACCTACGGCCGCCGGTCTCTTCTTAATTATATTTTCCTTCGTGATCTATTTTTATTTGTTTTTATTTTCAGATCTATTAAACCAAAAAATACTAAAATACCTTGCTGCAATTTATTGTTATTTATTTTATCTCGCGTTCCCACGAGATCTATTTATCCAATATACTATAATTTTACCTATCTTTTTACCTGTGAGGGATTGACAACCCCTCTCTTACGTCGGGTTGCGAGTATTTGTTATTTGTGTGCAAGAGTTGTTTACGTCGTGTTGCATGTTTCTCCCATAGGTTCGACAACCTTGGTCTAATCACTGAGGGAAATACCTACCGTTGTTGTGCTGCATCATCCCTTCCTCTTTGGGGAAATACCGACGTAGTTCAAGCAAACATCAGTGTGCGGCGCCCCCCCTCCACCATTTACACCCTCAGTCTTATTTTCGTAGTGCTTAGGCGAAGCCCTGCGAGGATCACTTCACCATCACCATCACCACGCCATCGTGCTGACGGGACTCATCTACTACCTCGACGTCTTGCTGGATCAAGAAGGCAAGGGACGTCACCGAGCTGAACGTGTGCAGAACGCAGAGGTGTCATGCGTTCGGTACTTGATCGGTTGAAGCGCGAAGAAGTTCGACTACATCTACCATGTTGAGAAACGCTTCCGCTTACAGTCTATGAGGGTACGTAGACACAGACTCTCCCCCTCGTTGCTATGCATCTCCATGGGTAGATCATTGCGTGTGCGTAGATTTTTTGTTTGTTTTCCATGCAACCTTTCCTAACAGAGATGTCAAATCAGGCCTGGCAGACAGGTGCTACGATGTGTCATGCCTGGTCGGCAGGTGCTACGTATGACAGATCTGCCAGAATCTTTGCGTCTGGATGGACGAGCGCGGGGCGGTGGTGCCATTGGGCGCCGTGGTGGCGTCGACAGACGGACGAGCTAGCAAGGATGATGTAGATCTCTCTCCTGAAGATGGGTCAGCGGTTTGATGATGATGGCAGCGTCTAAAACATGTGCATGTGGTGTACGCTTTAACTCTGATGCACCGCTATGTGTTCTGATACGTTATGTGGATGGCTCGGCAACGGCGCCGGTTTTAGATATGGGGAGTGAGAGCACTCCAAATTATCGAGTTTTGTAGGTGTGAGTGGTGGCTTCGGGTGGATTGATGTATGTTCTTGTTAGACCTATGTTGAATAATATATAAATAAAGATGGTCGTTGATGTAGTCCGTCAAACTGTTCACATGACCTCTCTAGGATTACACGTGTACGGGCTTCACAATCCTGTAGTGCTTTGCTGTCCAAAACTTTGCGTCACTGGAGAATTAGTGGAGGGAGAAAAGAACCTCACGAGGATTCTCTATTATGAGACTAGGGTAAACTAACCCTAGATCGAGTCTATGTCAAGAGAGAAAGAGAGGGGGCGTCCGAGACCACGGGAGAAAACTTCTGTCTCGTGATGGGGGAGAGGGGGGTTGTATATATATATTCTGCTAACACTTACGAAGTGCACGCTCAACGCAAGAGCATTGCACTTTCTGTAGCAAAGGTACTTCAATACAAAGACTAGTGAACATTGCGTCGGAAAAAACTACACGCGGTGTTTTTTCGGTACCCTTTTCGCTCTAGTTTTTTAACTGCTTATCGGAACGAGGAGTGTAATATACAGTTGGAAAGCTATGGATTAGGCGCAACTTCACCATGTTGAACACTTTCCGAGATTTGTGATAGTTAAGAGCAGTTTCGAAAACGGTGCGGCACACGACAAGTGACAGCAAGCGTTTTTCGTGTTTTTTCTAAACCGCTCGTCAGAATGAAGCAAATGATACGCCATTGGAAAGATATCATCGAGGCGCAACTTTTTCATAATTATTATTTTTTCTAATATGTTATGGTTTAAGAGCAGTATCAAATTTACTAAATCATGGAATTCTGTTTTTTTTGCAATTTTTGGTATTGTTTTCGCTCCAGTTTTTGAACCATTTGTTGAAATGAGGCGTATGATACGCCATTGGAAAGCTATGAAGGAGGCGCAACTTTCATATGTAGAAATGTTCTTGAGATTCCTTACGGTTTTAAGTTAATTTGGAAAATCATGCGGCTGACGAGCGGTAACGGCCGTTTTTGCAAAAAAATTACAAACCACTGGTCGGAATGATTCAAATTATACGCCATTGGAAAGATATCGATGAGGCGCAACTTTTTCATGTAGAACACTTTCTCTGATTCCTTACGGTTTAAGAGCAATTTTGATTTTAACGAAATACGGACACTGTTTTTTCGCGACACCAAAATCATCGTTTGTACTGCATCAGACAGCAAACCGCACTGCTTTAGACTAAAAAACGCACTTCATCAGATGGACAAGTGCACTGCATGATTTCTGTTTTGTGGGACGTAAATTTTCCCAAACGAGGTAGCAAACCGCACTACTTTAGACTGAAAACCGCACTGCATTAGACAACCAAGTGAACTTCATGATTTCTTTTGTCGGATATAAATTTTCTGAGACGAGTTTTTGTTGTCTTTCTTTCAACAATTTTTATGAACGAGAGTTGACCGCAGAGACGAGGGCAAGTGAACCTCAATATATATAAAAGTGAACCACATTACTATCTTGTTGTTTCGCTAAAGTTTTTGCACTTTCATGTTGCGCACAAATGAACAACATCAGTCTCAAAAGTGAACCACATCCGAGGACCAAATGCACTGCAGGTGTTGCATTGATATAGTGAACCACTGAGGAGTTTTATAGCTAACCAGGTGAGAGAACAAAGTGAGCTTCACATCTATCTGATTGTTCTACACAGACACACACATACAAAATTTGTACTCTCCACCAGTCGAACTACAAAAATTCTATGGGCTACACTTTGCACTAAGACAAAATTGCAGCCTCCGTGAAGGCGAACTACACCAACGCGGTAATGAACTTCAGTTTTTCACAATGTAGTGCAGATCTCAACAACAACAAAATTGAGTAACTGGGCATCCAACCGAACTGCATCACTTCATCTTCTCTGCAAAGAGAAAAGTAAAATGAACCCCGAGAGCAAAAGAACTACAGATTGCAATTATCACTCGATTTCCCTTCAGAGAAAATACACAATGAATTTCATCCACTCATCTCTGTTTTTTCAACAATTATAGCCCACACAGAGTCGTGGATCTGACAAAACAATGAATATCTTGGACTGCACTACAAATCTGAAAACTCAAATAAACTAAACCCCGTGCTACCCCTAGCCAAACTACAGCATGGGACACCCTGTTTTTCTAGCATACATGCTGATGATAGTACCACCAGCGAGCCGTGGTGGTGCACCCTGTGCATGGACCACACGGAGAGGAGTAGCGAACTGCATGTGGCATGCACATAAAAAGGAGGTGGAGGTCAGCAGGATGCGCAGCTCGTTAGGGAGGAGCAGTGAAAGTGGTGGTCAGGTCAAGGCAGGGATTAGGAGGGGAGGAGAGGGAGGCAGGGTACCAACGTAGTTCCACTGTGGGCCGGAGTCGGAGTACTGGGCGAGCACCATCGACGGATCCGGCCGCCTGAGGAGCCGTGGAGGCGGGGCTCGCTGGGCAGGGCGTTGTGGACGGCAACAGCTGCCCATGATGGTAGCCCGTGGTGGTGGCGTGGGGACGGAGGGAGGGAGGAGCGAAGAGGAGTCACGGGAGGGAAGGGGTGGATCCGCTGCGGGGGTCACGCGGGGATGGCGGGAGGTACGGGGAGGAGCATCGCAGAGTCACGCGGTAGGGGAGGGGAGAGTCCGGCTCCGGGGGTCCCGGGGGAGCTGCTTGCCGGCGTGAGCCCAGGCCGTCGGCGATGCAGGGAAGGGGCTGCGCAAGCCCAGGCGGCCGGTGGGTGGATCGACAGACGACTAGGGGTAGGGCAGCGCCAAGCAGACGGTGGATCGGGGGAGAGAGGTGCGGCACCTGCGGGGGGAAGAAGGTGGATTGGGGGGGTGGGAAGGCGGTGGGGATTGGGATCTGGCAGAAGTGGGCACATCAGTTGCTTTTTTAGTGCAGTTCATTGCGTGTTTGCACGGGTGTTAGCATAATAAGAATTACTGTTAATAGAATAAGGTTTTAAGGAGTGTTATCATAATAGACTCATCCTATATAGGTGGGGGCGGGGCCTACCCAACTTGGGGAGGGGAATCCCTCCCTTGCGGCATGGCCAAGGAGGAGTCCTCCAACTCTCATGCGCCCCCTTAGCTTGTCCGATAAGATAAAGGGGCGCCATCCTTTTACGGAACTTCTAGGCCCATTAGCTCTCCCCTAATAGGCCTATAACATATTAGAGGAGCCCATGGTGCCTAAATAAATCCCATGAGGCTCCCCGTAAGTACATGAGCCCTCTGTTAAGGTCCCGAAAACATTTACTGCCAATATATCATTATCCGGTATTCCATGAAACACTTCCGGTAACCCAAAAATGCTTCCTATTTCTCTTGAAACTATTCCTTTTGCTTTGCGATACTTTACAAAACCCAAGGTGAGATATATCAATAACCCCGTGAGTCATACACATGCTCACTATACCGCTCTCCTCGTTAGAAGTTTTGTTCTTCTTTCTCGTTGTCGTTCCTGGCATCCCTATGAGTAACTCACCTGCATCTGGACAGATGGCCACACCAAGAGAGCCCTAAGAATATCTCTCCATTTTTGGAGGAGCAAATCTCACTCTTGAGCTATCTAGCCCATTGTCATACTTTTCCGATAAACCCGCAAGTTGTCGTTATGATGAACGTGTTACAGATGAAGTTGGAGCAGCCCCAAAGCGTATCATCCCCGGCATGAAGGGACTCGATACTCTGATGGTCTAAGGAACAAAGCATGCACTAACTCTCCGTGTTATTGACTATAGACTTGTGACGATAACATCTCTAAGTATAACAAACTGTTTGGGTCAATTCAATATGATTGTTCTACTATGATCATACTCTCAAAGTTGTCAACATCCTTGTTACACTTAACATATGCCAATGATTAGGAAAACTTAAACATCATGCAACACTTGAGCTAGTCCTAGAGGCAATACTACGGGTCAGGATTTACCGTTCATTACTCTACACGTGCTTATGGGGTTTCCTTTGAATCACGTATTCAATAATCATATATGTTATAATATATAATATACATCTAATTATAAACATGGAAAATAATATAGTTATTATTGCCTCCTGGGCATATTTCCAACAGACACCCACTTGTACTAGAGTCAATAATCTAGTTTGCATAACTTCTTTTACACCAATGTCAACCCGGTGTTTGTTCATGCTTTGCTTGTGGTATAGTCTTTGTTCTATCGGATCTGACAAGTTCAAAATATGTGTGTATTTCTATGCATCTTTCATGTTTCCACAAAAAATCATAATTCGCGTGGAACTGGCTTTGTATATATTGAATCACCAGTAGGACCTTTGATTCCTTAAACTAAGCTATGGAACCATTATTTAGATCAATGTTCCATTGGCACAAGCCTTCTAGAAACCATATTGAATTCATAAATGAACTATTTGATTCATCACCCTCCATTGTTGCTTCTAAAGTGACAACATGCTCAATCTTCGTTATAGAATTCGCCATAGTAACCTTCTTGGACCAATTTCAACTTACCGTGCCACCATTTAATTTATTACATAAATCCTTTAATTGAAATCGAAAATTGCTTGGAACACTGATGAAGATTTTATCGGTGTAACTACTTACATCGAGCCTATATTGATGTAACTCCTTACAACAATCTCTTCATTTTCTCCATATGCGAGAAACATGTCATCTTTCTTACTTTAATACTTAACGACATTTTCAGTTTTGTCCTATGATGGACACCTTGATCACTTTGGTAACTTACTCACAACTTATTTGAAGTACTGGACATATCTAGTTCTACATACCATGGAATAAATGATTAATTCAAAAGTGTGAGTGAAATATCAATCATGTAGTTTGCTCATCAGTATTTCAGGATACTGATGCTTGCTTAAAACTCTTTCCATGTGAGCTTGACAAGAGACTCTATTGGCGTTTTTAATACCAAACAACATTAGTATCTTGTCAATATGTATTTTGACTAAGCAATATTAGGCACTACTATATCCATGTATTATTATACCTAATACCAAAGCTAACTTGCCTAAATACTTCATCAAAAAACTATTTTCAATGAAGTCCAAATTCCTGTCAAGTTTATATTATTTCCAGTCAACAATGTGTTCTGTACACATAGAGTTAGAAATATTATCATACCCCCACTTAATTTCTTGTAAACACAAGCATCTTCATTTTCCTCGATGAAATCAAAATTTTGACCATTTCATCATAACGAAGAATCCAACTCCATTATGTTTGCTTCAGTTCATTCTAATATCTCTAAAGTTCGCAAACAACAAATTATATTGGACCATATCACATATACAATCTTGGTTCTATTTCCATCTCATGGAAATTCTTTCAATGTTTATCTATTATATCTCATAATTGAAATATGTAGTAATTGCTAGTTTAAGCCGAACTGACTTTAAGCATCGCTACGACGAGACAATCTTGTCGTTGAAAAGTCCTTGAACTTGCAAGAAGCGGTGTGGGGCGAGACCATGCGGTCATTAGTCGACGAGAATGAAGGGAAAAGGGCAACACACTCTTACCATTTAACCAAATCTTTGGGGTACAATGGCCAGAGAAGGTTAAGGTCCTGATTATTAGCAGAGAGCTCCGTAATGGTGATCTCAAAACTAGAGCCATACGAGAATATGGCAAGAAAGTAAAATTTAAGAGGGCCCTCTCTGTTGAGTATCGTGACTATTAGGAAGTATATGATAGGATAGACTAGGATTTATCCCTATCTTGTCTTGTACTCCAAGCAGGTCATGTACTCACTATATATATGCCACGAGGCTCAAGCAATAAAAACAATCGATGCATGCAATCCTCTCTTTCCTACTAACACACTCCATGCCACTAGTCTGTCTAGAATCTAATTGTGGCTCCGTTGCCAACCACAAATTTGACATGCTCGCTAAATCTGTCCCTCACTTTGACAATGATCTACAAAATTGTGACCCACCCCGGGGATTGGCGTTGAGGGGTTCACAATGAGGGTAGTATTTGGCTTCTACCATTTGTTCAGGTACTGATCATTCCCAACCCCAAGGGTTTGTGCATGAGCATCCACTTGACTAGCCTGTATTTTTTCTTGTTGTCGTCAGTGTTCCAATATAAGGCACTACGATGCTTGTCAAAACTTAGTGGTTACTCTCGGAAAGTTGTAAAACCCATAGTGTACATAGGAAGTCTTGAGGAGCATACATTAATGAAAATAACTTTACCCCAGAGGTATTATACTTGCCCCGTCGAGGGCCTACCCAGAGATATTATACTTGGCTACCTAAGGCGCCACTCGCAATATTTTGTTCCATAGGAATGAAGTTCATAACCTTAAGCTTGAGAGGCCACAAAGGAATACCAAGTATTTAATGGGAGAAGGAATTGAGACTGCAGTTTAACGAATTCGCACTATGATTATGCTCAGCAGGAGGGCAACCCATGACTAACACCTCACTTTTGCACATATTAATTTTAAGGTCGGACATGACCTTGAAGCAGAGAATGAGACATTTTAAGTTAGCCAGTCGAAGACCGATCTTAAAAAGGATGATCGTATCGTCGACATACTGCACATGGTTTTCTTCTTGGAATAGAAACCTTAGCAAATCATGGTCTAGCTACATACTTGCGAAGGGGAGACGATTGTATGGATTTACACATGAACACACATGTGAGGTATAGGAGCCAGCTTACTCTAATCTATTCCCTCCGTTTCTAAATATACGACCTTTTAGAGATTTTAATATGGACTACATACAGATGTATACATATGTATACATGCTCAAGCCGAGGCCCACCTGTATGCTGAACTGTTTGGATGCGGGTTGGGCCAGTTTTCGATCACATATTTGGGGATACCGATACATTATCGGAGACTCACAAATATTGAATGGAAACACGTCGAGGAAAGACTGCAAAAAAGACTTAGTAGTTGGAAAGGTAAACTGCTGTCTCTGGGTGAAAGATTGGTCCTCATAAATTCAGTACTTAGTAATATGGTACTATATATGATTTTCTTCTTCCAGTTGTCGAAAGGAGTTTTACATAGATTGTATTATTTCCGATGAAGATTCTTTTGGCAAGGAGATAGTGAGAGAAAGAAATATCGACTTGCCAAATGGAGTGTGGTTTGCCGTCCCAAAGACCAAGGCGGGTTGGGTATTCATGACCTTGAGGTTAAGAATAGGGCCCTCCTCAGCAAATGGTTGTTTAAATTTCT
This sequence comes from Triticum aestivum, assembly GCF_018294505.1. NCBI lineage: Eukaryota > Viridiplantae > Streptophyta > Magnoliopsida > Poales > Poaceae > Triticum > Triticum aestivum. The sequence goes on along the minus strand of NC_057806.1, from coordinate 72,017,126 downwards.
GACGAAAGAAGGTGTATGGCAAACCCTCCTAAGGAGGAAATATGTGGGCTCCAAGGCGGTACCCAAGTATACTGGAAGCCTGGGGATTCCCACTTTTGGGCGGGTCTAATGGCTACGAAGAAATATTTCTTCTGCTATGGATCCTTCTCAATTAAGGACGGCTCGGAAATTAGATTCTGGGAGGAGAGATGGCTAGGAAATGCCACACTCCGGAAACAATATCCGGCTCTATACAATATTGTGCACCACAAGGGTGATACTATCGCCACGGTAATGGAATCATTTCCGCCAAATGTGACGTTCAGAAGAGATTTAATTGGACCTAGACTCCAATCGTGGAACATGCTGCTCCAGCGGTTGTCCATGGTGCACCTGTCACATGGTTTTGATGTATTTCGATGGAACCTTCATGGGAATGGAAAATTCTCAGTGGATTCCATGTATAGAGCGTTAGTTCAGTCTGATGTGCCAGTTGATAATTATAAGAAGATCTGGAAGATGAAGATACCTCTTAAGAATAAAAACTTTGCATGGTATCTTCGTCGCGGAGTCATTCTTACTAAAGATAACCTTATTAAGAGGAATTGGCATGGAAGTCTGCAAATGTGTCTTTTGTCTTCATGATGAGACAATAAAACATTTATTCTTCCAATGCAAATTGGCTCGTTCTATATGGTCAGTCATCCAAATAGCTTCTGGCTTGTATCCTCCTTATAGTGTTGCTAGTGTATTTGGCAACTGGTTACATGTGATTGATCACAGGTTTAGAACTTTTCTCAGGGTGGGAGCGCTTGCCGTTATTTGGTCGCTTTGACTATGTAGAAATGATAAGGTTTTTAACGATAAAAGTACTTCCCTGATGCAGGTTATCTACATATATACCGGGACTCTTCGTTTATGATCCTCTCTACAACGCGTGAAGAATCGAGACATGTTTACGGAGGTGTGTACACGATTGGAGGCTATGGCGAGGGATACTTTTACTCAGCATGGGTGGCGGCATGATCTTAGGATTGACCACCCTCCGTTTTAGGCGTCATACGGGCTCTTCATGTTTTTGTATTTCGCCTTTTTATTTTTCATTTATGCGAGAAGACTTTTTTTGGCTGTGTGCATCTTAGTAATGCAGAGGCCGGGTGTAATGCTTAAATCTCCTAAGTAATAAAGTGCCCCTTTTCGAAAAAAAAAACAGATGTATATAGACATATTTTGAAGTATACACTCACTCATTTTGCTCCATATGTAGCCAATACTGCAATCTCTATAAGGACTTATATTTAGAAACGGGGGGAGTAAATTAGTTGCTAGTAATCTATATCTACATCTATACCAATATAAAAAGACTCAAAGTAGCAAATCCAACAAATCTTATCCATCAAACATCGTTAATCCAACTACCTATATTGCTCAAATCGTGAGCGCTCAACATATATATTTAGCATGTAATTAATAACATACCAAATATAGACTGTCCATGTAATTAACAGATAGTTGATATTCTACCCAATATTAACGTCCAACAAATTTTTGCATGATATGAACATGTAATTAATTCTCTGTCTGATATTAACGTGCATTGCCCGTACGCTTTTATTACTAGTTAGTAGTAAAAGACACTAATATCATTTTTTAACTTTTGGAAGGGGTGTGTACAAACCCTTAAATACAAACCATGTCTGTTAGAGCTTGTCATAATCCAAACGCTCTGTCCCCCCTTTCCCATTTCATGATTGCTGAGGCCTCTCTCTCTCTCTCTCTCTCTCTCTCTCTCTCTCTCTCTCTCTCTCTCTCTCTCTCTCTCTCTCTCTCTCTCTCTCTCTCTCTCTCTCTCTCTCTCTCTCTCTCTCTCTCTCTCTCTCATCCTGCTTATTCCCAACCCGGGATGTCATCCCTCTCCCCTCCTCTATCACCATAGTAGCATGGCATTGATAGAAAATTCTCCATCTATACCACAATATCTCTAGACCCTATAGCATCTTCCCTTTCCCCCATCTCTCTCTGTCTCTCAAACATGTACAAATCCCAACACGAAAATGATATGGCACTCATGACCTAATCACCGCATCCCGCCTCCCCTTCCTCCTTACCCTTGAAACCGACACAGCAAGATTCCATTGCTAGCTACAATGAGCTCCCCTCCTCCACCCCCTCTTCCCGAGGCTTGTTCTATTACCACGGCAATTGCTCCTGATCTCTCCCTTCACATCAGCCCTCCGTTGCCGGACGCGGTGGTCGGCGACGACGGTGAGGTGCGGCTGGGGCTCCATGAGGTGGCGTCCAAGAGGTACCGTGGCCTGGAGGAGATGCTGCACCAGCCGAACAAGGCCCATGGGTTCAAGAAGAGCTCGTGTCCTGCCGTCGGCGGCAGCGCTGTGGCAAGGCCGGCAGCTGGTGGCCGGAAGAGGAGCTCGAGGGCTCCTAGGATGCGGTGGACCACAGCGCTGCACGCACACTTTGTGCGTGCCGTGGAGCTCCTTGGTGGCCATGAGAGTATGTTCATATAAAATCTCAAGATCGTTTAACTAACAACTAGGGTATTTAATTATACACCAGTAGATGTGAGTGCTTGATGTGATGGTTTTGTTTCTCTGTTGGTATTTGAGCAACGTGGGTTCCTCAGCCTGAATGGGTAATTGATTAATTAGTAGCTGATATAATCAGATGATCTCTTGCCAATTGCCTTTGGGGAGTCTGCATGGTGTTTCCTTTGGTGCCCTTTTATTTGATCTTTAGTGTCTTCTGCATGTTAATTTTCCAAGAAGGTTATGTCCTATGATTCCCATCTGTCATCAAATGAGTAGAGTGCCATACAAATTCATTCAAATTTCCGCATTTGTGCTCAGTTTAATTTCCATCTATGCATGATTAACCCTTATTGGTCTCTAAAACTCGTTCCCTTTTCATTTGAAACGACATCTTGTAGGAGCAACACCAAAGTCAGTATTGGAACTGATGAACGTGAAGGATCTTACACTCGCTCATGTTAAGAGCCACCTGCAGGCAAGTAATAACTATTACAAAGTCTTCTCTCCTACCATAAGTTTTCACCTACATGTATTCATGTATTTGCTAGCTCAAACATCTTTTTCTCACCGTGCTAACTTCCGATCACTCAAAAACAAAACGATGGAATGCATATAGTAGCCTCTTGTTGTTAGTTGATACCAAGTACCTGTTGTCCTTTTTTGTCTCTAGTCTTGTGCCCTAAATATATGCACACCCCATAACTAATTATTCTGGACTTATATGTCTTAAAAACACAAATAGCAGCAGAATAGATTAAGCTAATTAATTTCCATCTTCATGTTTTTCTACTTGATTTCTTGCATGCAGATGTATAGAACAGTGAAGGGCACAGAAAGATCATGCGCTGCAGGTAAACCACATGGTGCCTAGATCTTTAACACCTTCTTGTCCTTGAAATTAATTTCATGGCTTGAGTTAATTTATCCAAGGTCATGTCACACACAGTGATGAACTATTGGCATGGGATAAGTGTGTGCCATCTCTAGCTAGCTAGCACCTATAGCCTGTGTGACCCATAAGGCACAACTGTACAGCTAGCTTGTACACAAATGCTTGTATTTTGTAGTGTGATAAGACACATGCACTAATTTAACTATATATATGGTGTGGTTGCAGGCCATGGCCAGACCAGAGATATGGGCTTTCTGAGAAGGGTTGTCGCTGGTGATGAACTGGTCAATGGCTTTGATGGGTTCAACAGCAACATGGTCAACACAACTTCCAATAATACAACTCCTAGGTTTGTACATTAATCTGGTATGATCTGACTGGGTTTATTGATTAAATATAACTGTTGTTGATTAATAATGGTTGTTTTGTTTCATATCTCTTGGCCTTTATGGCACACCAAGTCTGCAACCTGCTTCCTGCACTTGGAGCATGGATGCATGCGTTGTGCTTGCATTTACATCACCTGTGCCTCATTTTAATACTCTGTTGCCTTGTGTGACAGCCGAATATGTGTAGAGATTAAATTGGGATGTCAGCATCTAGAGGAATTTGAATGCACTATTTTAGTCGATGCGGTCAGCTTGGAGTATATATCTATCACATGCTGCAGAATCCAGCTAGTCCTTATATAGACTAAGGTTTCGGGTTTTAATAATGCACAATTGAGTAGTTAATTAACTGCTAGACAAAGGACTGGTATGCGCAATTGGTATGCTTTTGCCACATTTCATATTCACAAGTAGTGGAAACACACATGCACGTATTTTTTCCGAAAAGGACGATAACACTCTGAGCCTCTGCACGAAGAGATACGCACATCCATGTATTATCTGATTATTTCAGAATGTCAATGCAAATACATGCATGTATATATGCTACTTGGTTGATTTTAACAGCAGATGCTCTTTAACTTCGCATCGCTTGGTTTGATATGAATTAATGTTTTTTGCTTAAAAATATGAGCACTGTAAATTTAGTTATGTGTGTGTGGTTGATCTTATTGGCCTGTGGCATATAATGCCATCAGCCCATCATTAGAAACCACATGAGTATATCTTGACATAAATTGAAAGTAGAACTTTTATAATTTGATCACTATCTTGAACACATCAAAGTGCCCTTTGAGTCTCTAGCCAAGTTACTTAACCATGCATGCATTATGAGTTTTTTTTTTGTTTGAGAACCATGCATTATGAGCTAGTACATAGGGACGCACAGCCTTTCCAGCCTCTCTATCATATCAGTTCCTTTTGTCGGCTGAAATGATGAAAATCTCCATCATATACACTTTACCGGGTCACCCCTCAGTCCATGCCCCATCGATCAGCATCTCTTTCGCTAACGTCTATCATGACCTCTCTCCTTCCTTACGGAGAGCAAGCAAGCATAGCTAGCTGTAGGAGGCAGTTGTGCTTGTCTCCTGCACTGCCACTGTACCATGTGCTCCTGATTTTCACACTCCCAAGCATGCACGCATGCATGCATGCAGCACACTTCCAACCTTCTCCGTCATCTCTCTCCCCTTATGAGTTGCATGCTCCTTGTGAGTCATGATGCACGGGGAGACATTTCCCCTCCTACTCTGATAATTCGCACCGAAATAAATGTTCTGGGTGGTTTTTTCTGCGTGAGTGATCAGAGCATGCAGCTGCGGTTGCGTTTGTGGTTGATCAGATCAGATGATTCAGATCCATATCAATTGCCCCTCTGCCTCTGGTGGCCGGCCCTATCAGGGGGTTGCGCCAATGTCTGTTGGAATCTCGCAAGCAACAGGTAGAAGAAGACAAGGGCAACTCCATTGGCCTTGACCAGGGGGAAAGCCTGCCCTGCCATTTGCTGAAATAGTGGCGAGCATGGACAAGCCACTTGGCAGCGCGTACACTAGCGGAGCTAGCCAGACTGATCGATGTGTGGTGTGGTGGCCATTTTGTTAGGAAACATCCATGCACGTCTCTCCAACTCTCCTCTCCTTGCTACGTACTACCTTCGTAAACTAATATAAGAGCGTTTAGAATACTAAAGTAGTAATCTAAACACTCTTATATTAGTTTACAGAGGGAGTACATGGTCATATCTCATGCACAGCTACCTAGATCCTCCAACTTCAAGACTTGGATTTTATTTTTTTTCTCCATAACAGCCGTGGCAGAATAATATACGTATGACATGATCCCCCTCCACCCAAGAATCCGCGGACATGTACGAACTCTGAACCATCATTTGTCCGTGCATGGAGCTTTGTCTCCCCAAATTATTCGGACTACAGATGTTATATGATTGATGGGGATGGAGCGAGAGAGAAAAAAAGAAAAAAAAGGTGCTCCGGAGCGAGGGCCAAGTCCGACGTGGTGTGCATTCCAGACACGTCCCGATCCCCCATTTGCCCCGAAATATGAGCTGAATTCGGGTGTTTTTGCAAACAGCTCGGACACATAGGATGATTTGGAGGTCCGGCTGTGTGTTGTTTTTTCTCTCTCTCCTCTTGGGACAATATCTAAGGGCGAGTTTAGTTGCCTGCATCGAATCCAATCAGGCCTGTGCGGTGCAGCATCTTTTTAAACCTTGGTTATTTGATTTCTTGCATATACTGTTAAGCCTGCATAGCACGATTCTTAAAGCCCTTGAGCCTGGCCGGTTTGAAACAGCCGAATCGGCGGTTCTTGAGAGCCAGGCCCGAGCGATGCTTCGAAGCGTACGCGGTGGCTCTCTGGAAACCTGTCTGCAATTAATCCCCCGTCCCTAATCCTATCAATCCCCTCTCTCTCTCCTTCTGCTCCAGTCGATCCCGTCGGCCGCAGCGCCGCCCTCGTCCGCGGAGTCAGCGACGCTGTTGATCAAGAAGTGCCTTCTTCCAGCGGTGGGGCCGGCCACTTCTCCGCCGGTGTCCCCAGGCTTCCCACGGGCCCAGGCTCGCCGCCTCGGGCGCGACTGTGGTGCCCCGACTCTAGAGGCCAAGAAACGCGGCGACGAAGCCCCCCGCCCTTCTGCTCGTGGCGAGCACCAGCGGTTCCTGCCTACAACCGCGAGCCCCGGGCTCGCTCCCTCCGCCTTCCACGCGCTCCAAGGTGGCGCCGACCGTGGCGCTCCGGTCCAAGAAGCCGGCGACTTTGTCGCGCTCCAGGACGCCGCCGACCGTGGCGCTCCGGTCCAAGAAGCCGGCGACTTCGCCGCGCTCCAAGACACCGCCGACCGCAGCACTCCGGTCCAAGAAGCCGGTGCCTTAGTCGCGCTCCAGGATGCCGCAGACCGTCGCGCTCCGGTCCAAGAAGCCGGCGCCTTAGTCACGCTCCAGGACGCCGCCGACCGTGCCGCTCCGATGCAACAAGGTGACGCCTTCGTCGCTCTCCAGGACGCCGCCGACCGTGCCGCTCCGATGCAAAAGGTGACGCCTTCGTCGCTCTCCAGAATGCTGCTCGTGGCCCTGTTGGTCTTGTCCGAGGCCCCAGCGAGCCCCCCGGCAACGCCCACGAGACCAACCAGACGAGCGCCAGGAGCCGCGCCGGGTAGCGTCGCCTCGGCGAGCCTCGACCTAGTGAGCCGCACCGTGTCCGGGAGCCCCGGCACAAGGAACGGCTCCGTGGGCGACGCGAGGAGCAGCGAGGCCCGCGACCATCGTCGTCTGCGATGCCTGCAGCAACTCCATCAAGCGCGACTGGACTCATCGCCTCGCTGGTCAAGGAGGACGGCCATGTCTACTCGCTGGCGGCGACCGGGGATGTTCTTTACATCGGAACCTGGCGGTGTTGGCGTGCGTGAGGGCGAGCTCGAGGAGCAGCGAGGCGCCGGGGAATCGGGCGCGGCCACGGTGCCGCGCATGGAGGAGTCCAGGTGCCGGGCGCGTCCATGGTCACCGGGACCTGGCGGTGGGCATGATGGCAGAGGAAGCTCCAGCGCACTCAACGTGTTTGACGAAATGAGAAGCCAAACCTGGTGGCTGTAAGTTTTGTTGTTAACTCCTAATCATGCATGTATGCAACCAAACATCGGGACAAAATTGCATCTCGATGACATGCCCCCCTAATGCAGGCAACTAATCAAATTGACATCTTTTAGCCCCGTTTTCCCTCACCCAGAACCTGCTTAGACTGGCTCGTTTTCCCTCTAAGTCAAGCCCAGCAGCAAAAGTAACCAAACACGTCCTAGGCTGTCCAACCATACGTACAGGGACAGTTTCAGAGTCCGATTGGAGATGCTTAAGATGTAGGTAAAATAAAACATAAAAAGACAGGAGTCTACCAGATGGTACCTTTTTGAACGTCCGGGGGTCCGGCTACTAGCTGTGGTCTAGGGTCATTTTTCTAGAGGGCACCATATGGTGATGTTTCTGGTGTTAACCTGACCCTGACGCCAGGCCCCTCGACATGAAGCTCCGACTCATATATGTGTGCATTAACTGATTGATTCGTACCATTCTCAAAAGCAAGACAACCCAAAAAAACTGATTGATCCGTACTGCATGCATGCAGGAGGTCAGAGTCACCAGCTGGAGAGCAGGGCCATCACGATGCTTGGGGGACACAAGCGGCAGCGGCAGCGGCAGCAGCAACAACAACAATGGTGCCGCCTTACCTGACGACCTCCGAACCTCATGATAATGAACACATGATGCCGGAGAGCGGAATGGCACGGCCAGCAGCCCCACGCCGTGGAAGGCCGTCACCGAACAACACCAGCAGCAGCGGCAGTGACGACGTCGACGAGACCGAGAGCTTCGGATGGCTGGCGTTGACGCGGCGGCGCTACGATGACGGCGGCGATGGGGACTGTGCAGGCGACCGTGAGCTGCAAGGCGCGGCCATGGTTATGGATCCGAGCCTGGAGATGAGGCTGGGGAGGCAGGGGTGGGAGCAGATGGAGCCCTCGGCGTCGGCCTCCAAAGAGCTAACCCCGATCCTCAAGTGCTTGTGAAATGATTATAATAAGTACTCGTGGGATTAATATGTTGTTGATTAATTATTACTGTACTCAACAAAAGCAAGAGCAACCGTGTGACCTCAAAGCTAGCTAGCGAGCTAGTCCTCTGATCGTTTTAACTGAGTTTTAACAGTTTTGCTAGAACTCATCTAAATGAGATTTAATTTGGTCTCATTCATTTTTTATAGCCATTGAATGTGGTACTATAAAATGCGTGTGTGCTGACGTGGGTTGTATCCGTTCTTGTCTTCCAGGTGAATGAGACCAAATTACGTCTCATCTAGATGAGTAGGTACTCCCGAGTTTTAATTATAGTCTCATTCGCCTGGACAGCCGTTGGATCAAAAGCATGCTGAGATTTGTACTGTTGTGCAGTTGTCCAGTCGCGTGTATTTGTTTGTCCGATGGTTGACCGTGCAGCCCGCTCGTTTATGGGCCTTTTACTCTCTTTTTTTCAGGCTGAGCTTTGGCCTGTTGCGAACAGTGCCACCAGCCACTGTTTTCTATTATTTCTTCTATACTAATAAATGTGCATGTCAAACACGCGTTAATATTTAGACAATGTATTAATTGCACACGGATATTAATCGCAATTGAACGCATCTCTAGTGGAGGGGGAGGGGGGGCTGTAGTCGCAACTGCATATTTTCGAAGGCGAATCGCGATTGCAAGTTTTTCATGGCTAGTGGCAACTGCATGTTCCTCTACGGTAGTTCTAACTATATGTTTTTCAGGAGGAGGGGGGTCGCAACTACGCATTTTCTAAGGCCGATCACAACTACAAGTTTTTCTATGATACTCACAACTCTAAATTTTCAAGGGGTCTCAATTGCATGTTTTCTATGGAGTAATGCTAGACCCACTAAAACTTACGTATGGTTTTTAAAGGCTGATGTAGATGAAGTTAAGGCTGGTCGTAATGGGAAGTATCTATACTAGTATCATGCATATGATATTAGTGTATGATACTACCTTCTCAATCCATAGTATCATAGATTAGTATCATATAGTACTTTATTTATTATCATGCATGATACATAGTAGCATACACTAGTAGAATAAGGGCCTTTAGTTCCAGTTCATAAGGGTTTTTAGTCCTGATTCCTGAACCGGGACTAAAGGGTCGTTACTAAAGCCTCCCCCTTTAGTCCCGATTCTTACACCAACTGAGACTAAAGGCCCTCCACGTGGCCGCTGCCTGGAGGTCCACCTTTAGTCCAGGTTGGTAACACCAACCGGGACTAAAGAAATTTCATGAATTTTTTAAAAAAAATTCTGAATTTTTTTTTTGATTTTTTTTGAAATCTTTTCCCGATTTTCAAATTTCTAAATTATTTTAACCTCTAATCTCTAATCACCCTCATCACTGCTCAATTTAACGTCTAATCTCTAATCACCCCTCATCATTCCAAATCATCTAACTTCCCGGACGGTCACCCATCCTCTCACTACTCCAGCCTGAGCATGCTTAACTTCCAGGTTCTATTCCCCCTTGTTTCCAAGTCTGCACTTGTTGTTTTTCTGACAATAGTAAGATGTCAATCGTATTAACCCTCAGGAGTTTAGCTTGAGCATGAAGTCACACGTTTCACTGTTTGAGTTTGAAACTATTATTCTAAAAAACAATAATTATTTAGTAACACTAATATTTCTTGAATAAGTAGGTTGACCATAGTTTGACCACGGTTTGACCAGATTTAACCAAAATTCAAAAATTGAAATAATTATTTAGTAACACTAATATTCTTGAATAATTATTTAGTAACACTAATATTTCTTGAATAAGTAGTTTGACCATAGTTTGACCATAGTTTGACCAGATTTGACCAAAATTCAAAAAAATTGAAATAATTATTTAGTAACACTAATATTCTTGAATAATTATTTAGTAACACTAATATTTCTTGGATAAGTAGTTTGACCATAGTTTGACCCCTGTTTGACCAGATTTGACCAAAATTAAAAAAATGAAATAATTATTTAGTAACACTAATATTCTTGAATAATTATTTAGTAACACTAATACTTTTTGAATAAGTAGTTTGACCAGATTTAACCAAAATACAACAAAACTGAAATTTGAGCATATCTTTTTTTCCTTTTGGAATTTGAGGATTCTAAAAATTTGCAAAACTACAAGGAGGGGGGGAGTCATAATTGCAAGTTTTTTAGGAGGCGCAAAACTACACGTTTCTCTATGGTACTCGCGATTGCAAGTTCTTAATGGGGATGTGCAACTGCATGTTTCTCTAGGATAATCGCAACTACACATTTTCATGTGGGGATTGCAACTGCATGTTTTCCAAGGCCGATCGCAACTTCAATTTTCTATAAGGTTCTCTCAACTGCAAGTTTTTAAGAGGGAATTACAACTACACGTTTTCTCTAGGGTAGTCGCAACTGCAAGTTTTTAATGGGGTGGCGTGGGGGGGGGGGATCGCAAGTGCATGCTTTTTAAAGGCTGATCGAAAATGTGAGTTTCTCTAGAATAGTCACAGTTACGAGTTGTTTGAAGGTCGGTCGCAATTGCAATCGCAACTACAAGTTTTAAGTGGGGGCGGGGGAGGGGGGGTCGCAACTGCATGTTTTTTGAAGGACGATCGAAAATGCAAGTTTCTCTAGGGTAGTCACAATTGCAGGTTGTTTGAAGGTCAATCGCAATTGCAAGTTTCTCTAGGGTAGTCGCAATTGCAAGTTTTCAAAGGGGGCGCAACTACACATTTTCTCTAGGGTAGTTGTAACTACAAGTTTTTGGGGGGTGAAGGAAATATGCCCTAGTGGCAATAATAAAATTATTATTTATATTTCCTTATATCATGATAAATGTTTATTATTCATGCTAGAATTGTACTAACCGGAAACTTAGTACATGTGTGAATACATGGACAAAATGAGTGTCACTAGTATGCCTCTACTTGACTACCTCGTTAATCAAAGATGGTTAAGTTTCCTAGCCATGGAAAAGAGTTGTCATTTGATGAACGGGATCACATCATTAGAGAATGATGTGATTGACTTGACCCATCCATTAGCTTAGCACTTTGATCGTTTAGTTTACTACTATTGCTTTCTCCATAACTTATACGTGTTCCTATGACTATGAGATTATGCAACTCCCGAATACCGGAGGAACACTTAGTGTGCTATCAAACATCACAACGTAACTTGGTGACTATAAAGATGCTCTACAGGTATCTCCAATGGTATTTGTTGAGTTTGCATAGATCGAGTTTAGGATTTGTCACTCCATGTATCGGAGAGGTATCTCTGGGCCCTCTCGGTAATGCACTGTAAGCCTTGCAAGCAATGTGACTAATGAGTTAGTTACATGATGTTGCATTACAGAACGAGTAAAGAGACTTGCCGGTAACGAGATTGAACTAGTATTGAGATACCGACGATCGAATCTCGGGCAAGTAACATACCGATGACAAAGGGAACAACATATGTTGTTATGCGGTTTGACCAATAAATATCTTCATAGAATATGTAGGAACAAATATTAGCATCCAGGTTCCGCTATTGGTTATTGAACGGAGATGAGTCTCGGTCATGTCTACATAGTTCTCAAACCCGTAGGATTCGCACGCTTAATGTTCGGTGATGATTGGTATTATGAGTTTATGTGTTTTGATGTACCGAAGGTAGTTCGGAGTACCAGATATGATCACGGACATGACGAGGAGTCCCGAAATGGTCGAGACATAAAGGTCGATATATTGGAAGGATATGTTTGGACATCGGAATGGTTCCGGGTGAGTTCGGGCATTTACCGGAGTACCGGGGGGTTATCGGAACCCCCCGGGGAGTGTATGGGCCTTAATGGGCCTTAGTGGGAGAGAGGAGGAGGCGTCCTAGGTGGGGGCGCCCCCCAAGCCCAATCCGAATTGGGGTGTGGGGCCGGCCCCCTTTCCTTCTCCCTCTCTTCCCCTTCTCTCCTACTCCAACAAGGGAAAGGGGGAATCCTAGTCCCACCGGGAGTAGGACTGCCCCCTTGAGGCGCGATATAGAGGGCCGGCCCTCCCCCTCCTCCACTCCTTTATATATGGGGAAGGGGGCACCCCATAGACACACAAGTTGATTGTTTAGCCGTGTGCGGTGCCCCCCTCCACAGATTTCCACCTCGGTCATATCGTTGTAGTGCTTAGGCGAAGCCCTGCATCGGTAACTTCATCATCACCGTCATCACGCCGTCGTGTTGATGAAGCTTTCCCTCGACACTCAGCTGGATCTAGAGTTCGTGGGACGTCACCGAGCTGAACGTGTGCAGATCATGGAGGTGCCGTACCTTCGGTGCTAGGATCGGTCGGATCGTGAAGACGTACGACTACAGCAACCGCGTTATCATAACGCTTCCGCTTACGGTCTACGTGGGTACGTGGACAACGCTCTTCCCTCTCATTGCTATGGATCACCTAGATGGATCTTGCATGTGCGTAGGAAAATTTTGAAATTACTGTGTTCCCCAAAAGTGGCATTCGAGCCAGGTCTATGCGTATATGTTATATGCACGAGTAGAACACAAAGGAGTTGTGGGCGTGGGTATATACATATTGCTTGCCGTCACTAGTTGATTCTTGATTCAGCGGTATTGTTGGATGAAGCGGCTCAGACCAACATTATGCGTACGCTTACGCGAGACTGGTTCTACCGACGTGCTTCGCACACAGGTGGCTAGTGGGTGTCAGTTTCTCCAACTTTAGTTGAATCGGATTCAATGAACATGGTTCTTTCTGAAGATCAAAAAGCAATCACTATACCTCGTTGTGGTTTTTGATGCGTAGGTAAGAACGGTTCTTGCTCAGCCCGTAGCAGCCACGTAAAACTTGCAACAACAAAGTAGAGAACGTCTAACTTGTTTTTGTAGGGCATGTTGTGATGTGATATGGTCTAGACATGATACTAAATTTTATTGTATGAGATGATCATGTTTTGTAACAGAGTTATTGGCAACTGGCAGGAGCCATATTGTCATGGAATTGTCATGGCAGATGTCCTAGTGAAAGGACTTAGTCGTGGAGCCATCGCAACTAGGAAGCTTAAAGGGGTTAAACAGGACAAAGGACACGAGAGGCTTATACTGGTTCGGCCCCTTGCGATGAAGGAAAAGCCTAGTCCAGTTGATGTGGTATTGCTAGGTTTCGATGACCAAGGAGCGAAATACGCTAGCTTGGCTCTTGATATGTTGTTTCTTGCCCTGAGCCGCCGCGGGTCGTCCCCTTATATACACGGGTTGACGCCGTGCGGCCTAGAGTCCCAGCCGGCTCATACAACGTGGATGGCTCGATGACAACTCTTACATGCATTACTTTACAATTCTTATTCATACATGGTGGTTTATACTTACGGGCCTTAAGCCACCTCTAGGCTTGGGCCTACTACAAGCCTTATCATAAACGGTCACCTTGTATACTCTTCGGGCTTCCTTTTAAGTAACCCGCCATTGTGATTGACCCGGCCCCTCCTGGGCGATTCATACCTTGTAGTCATATCCCCAACATTAGGCCCCAGGTTGATTTGAACTCTGTTCATGTCAATCTTCAACACTTAGACGAAATCCATCTTCCACTGCTTGTCAAAGCTCTGGAACCCGCCGTGACGTCATCTTCAGAAAATTTGGAAACCCGCCACGACATCATCTTTAACGGATCGTTATCTTAAATGCCTTTCCGAAAATTTAGGCGTCCATTTAGCTGGATAATCATTATTTTCGCCTTCCTCATTTTTCACGCCTGCCTGTTCACCTATCTCCTTATAAATAGGCACGGTTGGTCTTCCTCATTCTTCTTCTTCCTTCTCTCGCAACCCCTCTGTTGCCCGAGCTCCGCCGCCGCAGCGCTCGCCGTCGTCCTCAACCTTGGCCGCTGCATCACCCTAAGTTTGTCTAGAGAACGGCGGCGACCCTCCGCAACAGATTTGTGTTCGTAAGTTTTTGCCTTTCCGCACCTTAGATCCGCATTAGGGTTTGCAAGTTCGTCGGTGTTCTTCGCTGTTCATCATGGATTCTTCGTAGTTTCTCCACCGCATCCTCTTTTGATCCAGAAGAAGCATGGAACTCCTGCAGTAGTTGTTCCGTATCCATTTCGGATGCTAGTAGATTCCCTTTTCTTGCACAAAGGCCTCCTTAGAACTGATGAACTCCTCTACACTAGTTTTTTAGGTCTAGATTTATTTTCCTTTTTGGAGAAATCTTGATCCAAAATAGCAGCAGCAGCCTATGATACCTGTTTATCTGAGTACTTAGCCAATTTTTTGTCGTTGGCCACCTTTGAATATCTTTAGTCATGGCGGCTTATCATGCCAGATCATTTTTCCTTCATATATCATTAGCCCTTATTTAAGCCGCCATTACACATATGTATTGAAAACATTAACCTGTGATTCCACCATTTAATTTAAGCCGGCAAATTACTTCCTTTTTAGCTTGTTTTCTCACCATGGCGCCAAAGATGACAACAGTTTGCAATTGGGTCCCTTCCACAGTCACTGACGCCATTCTGAAGGATTTCATTATCATTGGATATTTACCAGAGAAGAACATTATGTCTTACTGTGCTCCTGACCCGGTCGAAGAAAGACCTCAGCCCAAGGACGGCGAAGTCATCATTTTTACTGATCATATGAACCGGGCTTTTCACCGCCCGACTCAAAATTCTTCAGAGATGTTCTGCACTTTTTCAAGCTTCATCCACAAGATCTTGGACCCAATGCCATATCAAATATCTGCAATTTCCAGGTTCTCTGCGAGGTGTACCTTCAAGAAGAACCTACTGTTGAACTCTTCAGAGAGTATTTTTATTTGAACTGCCAGAATGAATACACCAATGGCCCCAGCTTGGAACTTGGTGGAATTTCGATTCAGCGCCAACAGGGTGCTGTCTTTCCCTTAGTAGTCTTACCAAGCCATCCCAAAGATTGGAACCAAACTTGGTTTTATTGCAAAGACACGTCGCCAGCTGAAGAAAAACCAATGTCGGGTTATCGTGCAGAGCTTCTTGACTCTAAGTTTTTACTCCCTGACAAGCTTACTGCCACTGAACGTAAGAAGCTCATCCCAACCATCAAAAGGATTCAAGCCTTGTTGGGAAACGGCTTAACTAGAGTTGACTTGATCCGTTGTTGGATCGCATGGCGGGTCATCCCTCTAAGCCGCCGCTCTGACTTGATGTATAACTATGCCGGAGGACCAGATGGCCCTCTGCATCATAGTTCTATACAATTGACTAAAGAGGCCATTGTTGAAATGTCAACCACCCTCGTAAATAGTAAATACGAGGGCTGCAGTAAAGTTGGATCGAATCCTTTCTGCAAACTTAACCCGGCACCCGAGGTAAATCCCCTTGACCCCCTTTTTTCTTCAGTGGGTAAGTACTTGCATGACTTTTAACCTGTTATCTGCCTACATGCAAATCTGACTTTTGGAAGGCCAAATATGATCATGAAGCTGCCAAGAAGGCCAGCGCCGCCGCCATAGCCGCCAAGAAGACAACCCGAAAATCCAAGAAGAAAAGAACTGCTTCTGATATGTTCAAGCTGGATGATGTTTCTGAGTCGGAGATTGCCCTTGACTCTCTTGGCCTGCTTTTTAACAACCTTATTGACACTGACTATTGCCAAGATGACACGGAGGCCAGCCAGGCAGTAGAAGAAGAGGTAACTATTTCCTCCGACTCAACCCCTTTGCCAAGACAGAAACCTCGACTGGTAACCCGGAAAGTAAGGTTTTCACACCCTTTGGCTTATTTGGATCCTCATTTTCTTTTGAAAAAACAGCAACATGAGAGCCGCCGTCAGGCCCGGACCAGTGATGACAATGAACTGCCTTCCGACTTACCAAAAACTCCTCAGAAACGCCAGAATGAGGTTTCTTTCACCTTTGACTTTTGCTTTTGTCAATGAATCTACTTCCTTGCTCTTTTAAACTGTGATTTCACTTTTGCAAGAGATCTCTCGATCTTCTGGTGATTCCTCTCAAATTCAATTTCCGGCTTTCAAAACTGCCCCTGGGTAAAGAAAATTATCTTTCTTCTGCATCTTTAAGTCTGTATCATTATACTAACTCATGAAATTCTTCTTAGTGGTCAAGCAAAGCCCAAGAAAGCCAGGGTGGCTAAGCCGGCGGAAGACCCGAAAGACCCTGCTCCTGAACCGGCAATACCAACTCCTGCTCCTAGACAATCTGAAGCACCAGAAGACCTTGCCATCAATGTTCGAATAGATCCTCCTGAACCGTCTATTGATGAAACTATTCTCAACCCGTCTACTGTTGAACCGTCAAGCTCAGCTAACCCGCCGATGACTTACGACAATGACGTTTTAATCATTGGTAGTAGATTTGTTGAATCAGGCAATCCAACTGTACTGGCTAAGCACTCTGCCAAGCAAGAGGCTTTAGAAAGGCAGAAAGTGCGGTTTGACGTCTCTCATTATGCTCACCTGAGTATTAGTGACGTGCTATCTGGATACCTCAGTCATGTGCATTCCAGCCGTGACTCTGAAATTGAGATGGTCAAACAACTGCAACTGAAATATGAGTATGCTCTCCGGCTTTCATTAGTTTACATATGCTCTGCCAGCCCCCAAGTCTCTGGATTATGATGAACCTGAATGATATGTAAACTTATGATATAGGTTGATGCTCTGTCTTAGATTTTCCCTAAGTCCAGTGGATTAGCCTAAATTGCACCTGTAGTCCCCAAGGGCCGGCTTAATTCATCATGGATGAGCCGGTACTTGACTTCATAACTGTCTTGAATTAGTCCAAACAAATGTTGTTATCCGGCTCAAGATGAAAAACTTTCTTAATATCATGCATTAGCCCCCAAGTGCAAAGCGTTTTTACTTGTAAAACACTTGGGACTTTAATCATAGAAGAGTCATTTTTGCCTGTAAAAATTGCTTTGGCAGACATTAGCCCCCAAGTGCCGAGTGGTGTTGCATTGCAAAGCACCTGGGACTTTAATCATTATGACCTTTATTAGAATAAATTTTTGACACACCTATGCCTGTCTGTAGACCGCCATCACTGAATTGGGTTCTCAACTGACTGACGCGAAGACCCGGTTGGCGGCTCAAGTGACTGAGATAAAGAATGCCGACACCAAACTCTAGTTGAGCCTATCTGAAGCAGAGAAACTGAAGACCAGTTTTGACGTGGAGAAAAAATCCTAGGTCGATGAAAAAACATTGCTGATACAGCGTGCTGAGACAGCCGAGGAGGCTCTCAAGGAGGTTACCACGGAGCTCACCAGTTTAAAAACAGTGTGTCTCAGATGGTCTTTGCAATCTTTGGTGAGTCATTTTATTATTTACTTGAATTCTATTTTTGCCAGAAATATAAGCCGTCTGCTTAACCTTTTAAAATACTAGGTCCATGGAGCAACAATCTGAGCCAAAACAGCTTAACAAAACTCAAGGCGGTTTACACCCTGGTGGAGCAGCTGTACACTGGAGGTCAACGGGTGCTTGCCATTATTTCCCCAGCCAATCAAGGCCAAACCTCTTGAGTGATATTTTGAAGAAGTTATCTATCATACCCGCCAGATTCCAAGAGGTCAAGCGGTCTAGTGCAAGAGCCGGAGCCCTCACTGCTCTAAGCCGCTCCAAAGCCTAGGTGCCGGAGCTAGACCTGGCGGATGTAGCCAAGGGGTATCCTAGCCTTAAGGAAGATGGGGCTCCGTTTGATCAAGATGATTTTGTTGCTTGTGTGAGGGGAGTTCGTCCTCATGCTACCATCCTAGGCGACGAGACCAATATTGATAAGTATCAGCCAGGTTTTGACGTTAAGAATAAAAAGATGGCGACTCCTTCTTATAAAGTGACAGATCTCATCCCGCCGGTTCTCCAACACACCTTTTCCCCAGAAATTGACCCGTCTGGTCTAATTGATGATGAAGCTGAGTTCGTTGCTCTTCATGGCTTTGATTGGTCCAAGCCTAGTTTCCAACCAGTGAAGGAAGATGAACTGGCGAGGGAGGAGTCATAACCATCCAAATAATCCGGCTAAGACTTAATGAATCGGCCTTAGCTTAACATCTGCTTAGGAGAAAAAATAGTTTTAACCTTTTGGGATCCCAACGCCTTGTAATAGGCTAGCTTAAAACTGCATATTCTGCCTATGCCGTCGTGCATATCATACTGCGTACGACTTTTTTTATCTGTCATGTCAATATATGCTTTACATCCTTTATCATATCTGCAATGTTTAAACATGTTCCTGTATGTGAAAGATGAGAAACTGTCCTGGCGGTTTGTCGCTGGACGGGTCAAAAACACCCAATACATAACTATGAAATTACCATAGCAGAATAATCAGGGATATATGTAAAGATAAATAAGGCTGGAAAGCCTTTGATTAAAGAAAAAACATAGATAAGTCTGTTTATGAACGACAATGTCATACCTATGCTCTTTGATGCTGGACTGCCGGTTTATGTGACCCGGATAGTAAGGGTGACAATCCAATCATTTTAGAAGTCACTACTTCCATATGCCTGATGACTGTTATACATTGGCAACTTATTCTCAAAGAACCAAGCTGGCTTAAATTGAAACCATACTTACAGTTAGATTCTAGACAACAAAAACAAGTAAAACAAAAGGGTATCTTTCAAATAATGTAAATAAAGCATCAAGAAAAATTTGGAGGCTTCTGATTCGAATACGATCAGTAAACTGGACCAAAGGGGTTAAGCTAGGATTTGAATACGATCATGTAGCCCCTAGTGGCTTTGGCGTTGCGCCGATCAAGAGGGTACCGACAGCTATGTTCTCTTTGGTTCGAATACGACCTATGTTTGAACAGGAAGCCCCCAAATGACCTTGATAGGTTTTTAACGACCCTGATTCAAATACGATCCAAGTCGGACCCAAAAGCGGTTAAGCTATGATTCGAATACAATCATGAGCCGGACCAAGAGGGTTAAGCTAGATTCAAATACGATCAGCCTCCACTTGGTTGTCTTATACTTAAGATAACAAAGATATGTGATCATTAAGGAAAAAAAGGACAGTGGTCCTACTTTATTATTTATCATAATATATATAACGTCAAAGTATGTACATCATGAGAGCCGGTAGCTCAAGTGTAGTAAGGCCGAAGTTGGGCAATATTCCATGGTCGGCGGGTCTCCTCCTCCGACTTACGTGAGTCTTTGTGCTCTCGAACATCGATATGGTAGTATGACCCGTTATTCAAGTTTCTTGCTGGCCACAAAGGGTCCTTCCCAAGGTGGGGATAGCTTGTGTGCATCAGACTGATCCTGGATGAGCCAGAGCACCAAATCACGTTCTTGAAAGCTTCTTGACTTAACTCGGCAGCTATGATAACGACGCAGGTCCTGTTGGTAAATCGCTGAGCGGGCTGCTGCTAAGTCACGCTCTTCATCCAATAAATCAAGCGCATCCTGACGGGCTTGTTCGTTATTAGCTTCAACGTAAGCCGCCACTCGGGGCGAGTCATGACGGATGTCACTGGGCAGGACTACCTCTGCTCCATAGACCATGAAGAAAGGCGTATAACATGTGGATATGTTAGGGGTAGTATTGATGCTCCATATCACAGAGGGTAACTCTTCCACCCAACAACCCGGCGTCCGTTGTAAAGGGACCATAAGCCGGGGTTTTAAACCTTTCAGGATTTCCTGATTGGCTCTTTTAGCTTGACCATTGGATTGGGGGTGAGCTACTGATGAAACATCAAGCCAGATATGTTCCCGGTGGTAGAATTCTTCCATAGCTCATTGTGATAGGTTGGTGCCATTGTCAGTAATAATGTTGTGTGGAAAACCAAAACAAAAGATCACTTTCTTCATGAATTGAACCGCCGTGGCCACATCACACTTACTGACCGGCTCTGCCTCAACCCATTTTGTGAACTTGTCCACTGCCACAAAAAGGTGCATCTTTTTTATCTTTGGATCTTTTGAAAGGTCCAACCATATCAAGCCCCTAGACTGCAAACGGCCAAGTAATTGGAATCATCCGCAATTCCTGAGCCAGCATGTGCGCCCGTCGTGCGAATTTTTGACACCCATCGCACTTACTGACCAGATCCTCCGCATCAGCATGAGCCGTTAGCCAGTAAAAACCATGGCAGAAAGCTTTGGCCACAAGAGACTTTGACCCGACATGATGGCCACAATCTCCTTCATGGATCTCACGAAGAATTTCTTGACCTTCTTCAGGAGAGACACAACGTTGAAACGCTCCGGTGACACTGCGATGATACAGCTCACCATTGGAAATTGTCATTGACTTCGACCGCGGGTTATCTGTGTATCCAAGGTCTCATCCTTCGGCAACTCGCCCCAGGTCATATAAGCCAAATACAGCACTGTCCAATCTGGAATGACATGAAGAGCCGCCACCAATTGTGCTTCTGGGTCTGGAACAGCCAAGTCTTCCTCTGTAGGCAACTTGACAGAAGGGTTATGCAGAACATCTAAAAAAGTGTTAGGCGGCACCGGCTTACGTTGAGTTCCCAACCGGCTTAAAGCATCAGCTGCCTCGTTCTTTCTGCGGTCAATGTGCTCCACTTGATAACCCTTGAAGTGTCCGGCAACAGCGTCAACCTCACGACGATAAGCCGCCATGAGAGGATCCTTGGAATCCCACTTGCCTGATACTTGCTGAGCCACCAAATCTGAGTCGCCAAGGCACCGTACCCGGCTCAAACTCATTTCTTTAGGCATTCGAAGACCATGGAGTAAAGCCTCATACTCAACTGCGTTGTTAGTACAAGGAAACATCAACCGCAACACATAACAAAACTTGTCACCTCGAGGGGAAGTTAAAACAACTCCAGCCCCCGAGCCCTCCAATTGCCTGGACCCATCAAAATGAATCGTCCAATATGTGTTGTCTGGCTTCTCTTCAGGTATTTGCAACTCCGTCCAATCATTAATGAAATCCACCAGTGCTTGAGATTTGATGGCTGTACGTGGCATGTATTTTAAACCGTGAGACCCAAGTTCAATGGCCCACTTGGCAACTCGTCCCCTGGCTTCTCTATTTTGAATAATATCTCCTAAAGGAGCAGAGCTAACCACAGTGATAGGATGACCCTGAAAGTAATGCTTAAGCTTCCGGCTCGCCATGAACACCCATAAACGAGTTTCTGCCAATGTGGGTATCTCTGTTTGGACTCAATGAGCACCTCACTGACGTAGTAAACCGGCTGTTGAACTGGATATTCCTTACCAGCCTCTTTGCGCTCTACAACAATGGCCACACTGACAGCACGTGTGTTAGCGGCCACATATAACAACAGTGGCTCCTTATCAATGGGAGCAGCAAGAACCGGCGGCTCAGCGAGCTGTCTTTTCAGATCTTCAAAGGGAGAGTTAGCAGCATCACTCCAGAGAAAATCATTTGTCTTCTTCATCATTTGATATAACTACATAGCCTTCTCCCCTAACCAGCTTATGAACCGCTTAAAGCCGGGACACGACCCGCCAGCTGCTGAACATCATTGATGCACGCCAGCATAGCCAAAGACGTAATAGCCTTGATTTTCTCCGGGTTAGCCTCAATGCCTCTGTTAGACACCAAGAAACCCAAAAGCCTGCCTGCTGGTACTCCAAAAACGCACTTGGCCGGGTTGAGCATCATCTTGTAGACCCAGAGGTTATCAAAGGTTTCTTTCAGATCATCTACCAAGGTTTCCTTCTCTCTGGATTTCACCACTATATCATCCACATAAGCATGAACATTACGCCCAATCTGATTATGAAGACAGTTCTGCACACACCGCTGATAAGTCGCCTGGGCACTCTTAAGCCCAAAGGGCATGGACACATAACAAAATGCTCCAAATGGAGTAATGAAAGCTGTCTTCTCCTGGTCCTTAACCGCCATCTTGATCTGATGGTAACCAGAATAAGCATCCAAAAAGCTTAAACACTCACAACCTGCCGTAGCATCAATGATTTGATCAATACGAGGGAGAGCAAAAGGATCAACCAGACAAGCTTTGTTTAAGTCCGTGTAATCCACACACATATGCCAGGTGCCATTCTTTTTAAGCACGATCACCGGGTTAGCCAACCACTCTGGATGAAAGACTTCAAAATGAACCCGGCTGCCAAAAGCCGGGCCACCTCTTCTCCAATAGCCTTGCGCCTTTCCTTATTGAACCGCCGAAGAAACTGCCTGACCGGCTTAAACTTTGGATTAATATTGAGAGTGTGCTCAGCGAGTTCTCTCGGTACACCCGGCATGTCAGAAGGCTTCCATGCAAAGATGTCCCGGTTCTCATGGATGAACCCGATGAGCGCGCCTTCCTATTTGGGATCCAAATTAGCACTGATAATAAATTGTTTGGATGAGTCTCCAGGCACAAAATCAATCATCTTGGTATCATCAGCTGACTTAAACTTCAGCGCCGGCTCATGCTCCATAGTTGGCTTCTTCAAATATGTCATGTCTGTCGGGTCAACATTGTCTTTGTAGAACTTTAACTCCTCCGTTGCGCAAACAGATTCTGCGTAAGAAACATCGACTTCCTCATACTCTAAGGCTATTTTCCGACTTCCATGTACTGTGATAGTACCTTTATAACCCGTCATCTTGAGCTGCAGATAAACATAACACGGCCGCACCATGAATTTTGCATAAGTCGGTCGCCCAAACAGGGCGTGATATGGGCTCTTGATTTTAACCACCTCAAAGGTTAATTTCTCAGCCCTGGAATCATGTTCATCTCCAAAAGCTACCTCCAGCTCAATCTTACCCACTGGATATGCCGACTTACCAGGCACCACTCCATGAAAAACAGTGTTGGACGTCTTAAGACTTTTGTCAGTCAACCCCATGCGACGGAATGTCTCATAATAGAGGATGTTGATGCTACTGCCTCCGTCCATGAGCACTTTAGTGAATTTATATCCACCAACCTGAGGCGCCACCACCAAAGCCAGATAACCCGGATTGTCAACCCGGGGCGGGTGATCCTCCCTACTCCACAGAATAGGTTGCTCATACCATCTCAAATAGCAAGGAGCCGTCGGCTCAACAGCGTTGACCGCTCTCTTATGAAGTTTCTGATTCCTTTTGCATAGGCTGGTGGTGAACACATGATACTGCCCACTACTTAGCTGCTTTGGGTTACTCTGAAACCCAGAGTGCTGCTGCTACTGACCTCCTTGGCTAGATTGCTGATTATAACCACCTTGATTACCTTGAGAGCCCTGGCCATGAAAATCGCCACCGCCTGAATTGCCGCCCAGGCCATGAAAGCCGCCGCCACCTGAGCCGCTGCCAGGTCCATGATTACCGACGAACATGTTAGAATTCTTGAAAGCCTTCATGATCGTCCAATCTTTCCATAGATGGGTGGCCCGCTTCTCCCGGGTGCCGTGTCTTGGACAGGGTTCATTTAGCAACTGCTCAAGGGTGGGACCTAACCCGCCTGACCGAGGAGGTGGCCTCCCCTTACGCCGTTGATTGTTGCCCTACGCGTTGGTGTTAGCCACAAACTCCAGACTACCGTCAGCCTTACATTTATTATTACCTCCTTGATTTTTCGGGTTATGCTGGTGACTTTTGCCGTTGCCATTCTTGTTTCCCTTCCCTGTCTTCTCTTCGTCAGACGCCGGATCCTTGGTACTATCAGATTCGGCGTATTTGACCAGAGCCGCCATCAGCTGGCCCATGTCATTGCAATCATGCTTGAGCCGCCCCAACTTCTGTTTCAGAGGTTCAAAACAGCAATTTTTCTCCAACATTAAGACCGTGAAGCCGGCATCCATCTTATCAGATGAATGCATTATTTCCTTCACCCGATGCACCCAATGGGTCATGGATTCACCTCCCTCTTGCTTGCAATTAGTCAAGTCCACAATCGACATGGGTTGCTTGCATGTATCTCTGAAGTTCTAAATAAACCGGGCCTTTAACTCTGCCCATGAGCCGATGGAATTGGGTGGCAACCCCTTCAACCAAGTGCGAGCTGTTCCATCTAACATCATAGTGAAGTACTTGGCCATCGCTGCGTCACTGACCTCCAATAATTCCATGGCCATCTCGTAACTTTCAATCCATGCCCCGGGCTGTAAGTCGGCTGTGTAATTAGGCACCTTACGAGGCCCCTTAAAATTGTTTGGCAAGCGCTCATTACGCACAGTCGGCACCAAGCAAGGGACACCTCCAATCCTCGTGGCCACGCCCGCTTCAACAGAGGTTGTTGGATAAACCAGAAAAGCCTGGTGAGTCGCCTGCTCAGCCGCCTGCTGAACCGCCCGCTCAGCCTCTTGGCGGATCCTATCCTGGTCAACCAAGTTAAGAGATCCATCGTGCGCCAGGTCATGCCTACATGGCTGGTTACGACGCTGGGCGTTGCTTGACACGGCCGCTGAATCCATATGCCTACTATAGCTCGGGCTCCGGCTTGGGCGAGGGGTCGAATGGATCCTGTCTCGACTATAATAGTATGCTTGCTGTTGTACCAGAGCCGTCTGAAGAAGTTCTTTGACCCTTCGCGTTTCGATCGCCGTTGGAGAGTCGCCTTCCATCGGGAGAGCCTCCAAGCGTGCCGATGCAGTGATCAGATTCTCCAAAGGGTTAGAAAAATGACTCGGTGGTGTTGGTGCATAACAAGGCGAAGCAGTATTCACACGAGGGGGTTCCCTAGCCCGCGGTTGAACCGGCGCCCCAGCCCCGGGTATTGTAATCCGGTTTGCCTCCGGCAGGTTACTGGGGCCTGCCCCGGGCGTGTGGAAGAGGTTCCTTGAATCGTAAGTCAGAGGCATGCATGATTGAGTCTTCTGGTGCCTTCTCCTCATGACCTCATTTGATGCGTTCAGATCCATCATGAACCGAAAGGTTTCTGATTGAAGTTGCTGAGCCCGAGCATACAAAGCCGCCTGCTCTGAAGCCATCCTGACGTCCTCCGCTGCCAAGTTTTCCTTGGCTTGTGCTACCTCCCCGCGTAACCGTGGCACCTCCGCATCATGCTGAGCCTTATCCGCCGGTTCGACCAAGGCGGTCAATATGTCCGTCATCCTATCCATGAGATCCATCAGCACCTGAGCAGGCGGGCGCGCGGGGTCTCCTGACCCGGCCGCTGCCGACCCAGTGGTTATTGCTGCCGCAGCCGTAGAGTTTTGAGCGGGCTGCGTACCAGTCATGAAGATCCCCGCTATGTTCGGCGGCTCAAAGGGGTCCGGAATACTGCTGCCATCGGAACAACCCCCAAGCCCGCCATCTTGTAGTTGATACAATGAATCTGTCTCACCTGTGGACGACTCACCGTCAGAGTAGACGGTCGTCTCACCGCCATCCATAGATCCTTCAGAAAACTCCCCTCCATGGATGCAACCCACGAAGGCACGCTTCACGGTGGGCTGAGTCCGGGCGGGTCTCGCACGCTGAGCCATTTTGATGAGGTCGGTGCAAATGTCCGGCTCAGGGCCCGACTCATCGATCTGGCTGATGAAGACGTGGATTCCACCGAAGGGGACCCGGTACCCGTACTCAATTGAGCCAGAGTCGGGGCCCCAGCCTGCATCATCGATGTAGAGCTTGCCACGACGACTCTTGGTCATCCGGCCCACAACGTATCCCTTGAGACCTTCGAAGCTGCCCTTCAAGAACTCAAATCCACCCTGCGCTAGCCCCACGGTGGGCGCCAACTATCATGGAATTGTCACGGCAGATGTCCTAGTGAAAGGACTTAGTCATGGAGCCATCACAACTAGGAAGCTTAAAGGGGTTAAACGGGACAAAGGACACAAGAGGCTTATACTGGTTCGACCCCTTGCGATGAAGGAAAAGCCTAGTCCAGTTAATGTGGTATTGCTAGGTTTCGATGACCAAGGAGCGAAATACGCTAGCTTGGCTCTCGATCAATTGTTTCTTGCCCTGAGCCGCCGCCAGATCGTCCCCTTATATACACGGGTTGACGCCCTGCGGCCTAGAGTCCCGGCCGGCTCATACAGCGTGTCCGGTTCGGTTACAACTCTTACATGCCTTACTTTACAAGTCTTATTCATACATGGCGGTTTATACTTACGGGCCTTAAGCTGTCTCTGGGCTTGGGCCTACTACAAGCCTTATCATAAACCGTCACCTTGTATACTCTTCGGCCTTCCTTTTAAGTAACCTGCCATTGTGATTGACCCGGCCCCTCCTGGGCGGGTCATACCTGGTAGTCATATCCCCAACACATATGGTTGTCACTTTATTGTATGAAATGCAATCGCTATGTAATTGCTTTACTTTATCACTAAGCGGTAGCGATAGTCGTAAAAGCAATAGTTGGCGAGATGACAATGATGCTTCAATGGAGATCAATGTTGAAAGGATTGATATAGTTGACTAGAGGGGGGGGGTGAATAGGCAACTAACAATTTTTATCTTTTCTTTACCAATTTAAACTTTGCATCAAAGTAGGTTGTCTAGATATGCAACTAGGTGAGCAACCTATATGATGCAACAACAATAAGTAAACAAGTGAGCAAAGGAAGTAACACAAGATAAGCTCGCACGAGTAAAGGGATGAGATAACCAAGTGTGGAGTCGATGAAGACGAGGATGTGTTACCGAAGTTCCTTCCCTTTGAGAGGAAGTATGTCTCCGTCGGAGCGGTGTGGAGGCACAATGCTCCCCAAGAAGCCACTAGGGCCACCATATTCTCCTCACGCCCTCACACAATGCGAGATGCCGTGATTCCACTATTGGTGCCCTTGAAGGCGGCAACCAAACATTTACAAACAAGGTTGGGGCAATCTCCACAACTTAATTGGAGGCTCCCAACAACACCACGAAGCTTCACCACAATGGAGTATCGATCCGCGGTGACCTCAACCGTCTAGGGTGCTCAAACACCCAAGAGTAACAAGATCCGTGAGGGATTAGTGGGGGGAATCAAATATCTCTTGGTGGATGTGTAGATCTAGGCCTTCTCAACCAATCCCTAGGAGATCAACAAGTTTGATCAGCTAGGGAGAGAGATCGGGCGAAAATGGAGCTTAGAGCAACAATGGAGCTTGGAGGTAGAACAGGTAGTCAAATCGGAGAAGAAGACTCCCCTTATATAGTGGAAGAACAAATCCAACTGTTATCCACCAACTCAGCCTACGAAGCACGATATGTTGGGGAACGTAGTAATTTCAAAAAAATTCCTATGCACACGCAAGATCATGGTGATGCATAGCAACGAGAGGGGGAGAGTGTGATCTACGTACCCTTGTAGATTGACAACGGAAGCGTTAACTTGGTTGATGTAGTCGTACGTCTCCACGGCCCCACCGATCAAGCACCGAAACTACGACACCTCCGAGTTCTAGCACAAGTTCAGCTCGATGACGATCCCTGGACTCTGATCCAGCAAAGTGTTAGGGAATAGTTCCGTCAGCACAACGGCATGGTGACGATCTTGATGTACTACCGTCGCAGGGCTTCGCCTAAGCACCGCTACAATATTATCGACGACTATGGTGGAAGGAGGCACCGCACATGGCTAAGAATATGATCACGTGGATCAACTTGTGTGTCTAGGGGTGCCCCCTGCCCCCATATATAAAGGAGCAAGGGGAGGAGCCGGCCGGCCCTATAGGCGCGCCAAGGAGGAGTCCTCCTCCTAGTAGGAGTAGGACTCCTACTAGGAGGGGGAAGGAAGTGGGGAGGGAGAGGGAAAGGGGGGCGCTGCCCCCCTCTCCTAGTCCAATTCGGACCAGGGGGGAGGAGGCGCGCGTCCCACCTATGGCTGCCCCTCTCTCTCTCCACTAAGGCCCATATGGCCCATTACTTCTCCTTGGGGGGGGGGGGGGTTCCGGTAACCCTCCGGCTCTCCGATTTTCTCCGAAATCACCCGGAACACTTCCGGTGTCCGAATATAGCCGTCCAATATATCAATCTTTATGTCTCGACCATTTAGAGACTCCTCGTCATGTCCGTGATCACATCCAGGACTCCGAACTAACTTCGGCACATCAAAACTCATAAACTCATAATATAACTGTCATCGAAACCTTAAGCGTGCGGACCCTACGGGTTCGAGAACAATGTAGACATGACCGAGACACGTCTCCGGTCAATAACCAATAGCGAAACCTGGATTCTCATATTGGCTCCTACATATTCTACGAAGATCTTTATCGGTCAGACCGCATAACAACATACGTCGTTCCCTTTGTCATCGGTATGTTACTTGCCCGAGATTCGATCGTCGGTATCTCAATAACTAGTTCAATCTCGTTACCGGCAAGTCTCTTTACTCGTTCTGTAATACATCATCCCGCAACTAACTCATTAGTTGCAATGCTTGCAAGGCTTAAGTGATGTGCATTATCGAAAGGGCCCAGAGATACCTCTCCGACAATCGGAGTGACAAATCCTAATCTCGAAATACGCCAACCCAACATGTACCTTTGGAGACACCTGTAGAGCTCCTTTATAATCACCCATTTACGTTGTGACGTTTGGTAGCACACAAAGTGTTCCTCGGGCAAACGGGAGTTGCATAATCTCATAGTCATAGGAACATGTATAAGTCATGAAGAAAGCAATAGCAACATACTAAACGATCGGGTGCTAAGCTAATGGAATGGGTCATGTCAATCAGATCATTCAACTAATGATGTGATCCCGTTAATCAAATAACAACTCTTTGCTCATGGTTAGGAAACATAACCATCTTTGATTAACGAGCTAGTCAAGTAGAGGCATACTAGTGACACTCTGTTTGTCTATGTATTCACACATGTATTATGTTTCCAGTTAATACAATTCTAGCATGAATAATAAGCATTTATCATGATATAAGGAAATAAATAATAGCTTTATTATTGACTCTAGGGTATATTTCCTTCAGTCTCCCACTGGCACTAGAGTCAATAATCTAGATTACACAGTAATGATTCTAACACCCATGGAGCCTTGGTGTTGATCATGTTTTGCTCGTGGAAGAGGCTTAGTCAACGGGTCTGCAACATTCAGATCTGTATGTATCTTGCAAATCTCTATGTCTCCCACCTGGACTAGATCCCGGATGGAATTGAAGCGTATCTTGATGTGCTTGGTTCTCTTGTGAAATCTGGATTCCTTTGCCAAGGCAATTGCACCAGTATTGTCACAAAAGATTTTCATTGGACCCGATGCACTAGGTATGACACCTAGATCGGATATGAACTCCTTCATCCAGACTCCTTCATTTGCTGCTTCTGAAGCAGCTATGTACTCCGCTTCACATGTAGATCCCGCTACAACGCTTTGTTTAGAACTGTACCAACTGACAGCTCCACCGTTTAATGTAAACACGTATCCGGTTTGCGATTTAGAATCGTCCGGATCAGTGTCAAAGCTTGCATCAACGTAACCTTTTATGATGAGCTCTTTGTCACCTCCATAAATGAGAAACATATCCTTAGTCCTTTTCAGGTATTTTAGGATGTTCTTGACTGCTGTTCAGTGATCCACTCCTGGATCACTTTGGTACCTCCCTGCTAGACTTATAGCAAGGCACACATCAGGTCTGGTACACAGCATTGCATACATGATAGAGCCCATGGCTGAAGCATAGGGAACATCTTTCATTTTCTCTCTATCTTCTGCAGTGGTCGGGCATTGAGTCTTACTCAACTTCACACCTTGTAACACAGGCAAGAACCCTTTCTTTGCTTGATCCATTTTGAACTTCTTCGAAACTTTGTCAAGGTATGTGCTTTGTGAAAGTCCAATTAAGCGTCTTGATCTATCTCTATAGATCTTAATGCCTAATATGTAAGCAGCTTCACCGAGGTCTTTCATTGAAAAATTCTTATTCGAGTATCCCTTTATGCTATCCAGAAATTCTATATCATTTCCAATTAGTAATATGTCATCCACATATAATATCAGAAATGCTACAGAGCTCCCACTCACTTTCTTGTAAATACAGGCTTCTCCAAAAGTCTGTATAAAACCAAATACTTTGATCACACTATCAAAGCGTTTATTCCAACTCCGAGAGGCTTGCACCAGTCCATAAATGGATCACTGGAGCCTGCACACTTTGTTAGCTCCCTTTGGATCGACAAAACCTTCCGGTTGCATCATATACAACTCTTCTTCCAGAAATCCATTCAGGAATGCAGTTTTGACATCCATCTGCCAAATTTCATAATCATAAAATGCGGCAATTGCTAACATGATTCGGACAGACTTAAGCATCGCTACGGGTGAGAAGGTCTCATCGTAGTCAACCCCTTGAACTTGCCGAAACCCTTTTGCGACAAGTCGAGCTTTGTAGACAGTAATATTACCGTCGGCGTCAGTCTTCTTCTTGAAGATCCATTTATTCTCAATTTCTTGCCGATCATTGGGCAAGTCAACCAAAGTCCATACTTTGTTCTCATACATGGATCCCATCTTAGATTTCATGGCTTCAAGCCATTTTGCGGAATCTAGGCTCACCATCGCTTCTTCATAGTTCGTAGGTTCATCATGATCTAGTAGCATGACTTCCAGAACTGGATTACCGTACCACTCTGGCGCGGATCTCACTCTGGTTGATCTACGAGGTTCAGTAGTATCTTGTTCTGAAGTTTCATGATCATTATCATTAGCTTCCTCACTAATTGGTGTAGGTGTCACAGAAACAGTTTTCTGTGATGCACTACTTTCCAATAAGTGAGCAGGTACAGTTACCTCGTCAAGTTCTACTTTCCTCCCACTCACTTCTTTTGAGAGAAACTCCTTCTCTAGAAAGTTTCCGAACTTAGCAACAAAAGTCCTGCCTTCGGATCTGTGATAGAAGGTGTATCCAATAGTCTCCTTTGGATATCCTATGAAGACACATTTCTCCGATTTGGGTTCGAGTTTATCAGGTTGAAGCTTTTTCACATAAGCATCGCAGCCCCAAACTTTCAGAAACGACAACTTTGGTTTCTTGCCAAACCATAGTTCATAAGGTGTCGTCTCAACGGATTTTGATGGTGCCCTATTTAACGTGAATGCGTCCGTCTCCAAAGCATAACCCCAAAACGATAGCGGTAAATCAGTAAGAGACATCATAGATCGCACCATATCTAGTAAAGTACGATTACGACGTTCAGACACACCATTACGCTGTGGTGTTCCGGGTGGCGTGAGTTGCGAAGCTATTCCGCATTGTTTCAAATGTACACCAAACTCGTAACTCAAATATTCTCCTCCACGATCAGATCGTAGAAACTTTATTTTCTTGTTACGATGATTCTCAGCTTCACTCTGAAATTCTTTGAACTTTTCAAACATTTCAGACTTATGTTTCATTAAGTAGATATACCCATATTTGCTTAAGTCATCTGTGAAGGTGAGAAAATAACGATATCCACCACGAGCCTCAATATTCATCGGACCACATACATCTGTATGTATGATTTCCAACAAATCTGTTGCTCTCTCCATAGTACCGGAGAATGGCGTTTTAGTCATCTTGCCCATGAGGCACGGTTCGCAAGTACCAAGTGATTCATAATCAAGTGGTTCCAAAAGTCCATCAGTATGGAGTTTCTTCATGCGCTTTACACCAATATGACTTAAACGGCAGTGCCATAAATAAGTTGCACTATCATTATCAACTCTGCATCTTTTGGCTTCAACATTATGAATATGTGTGTTACTACTATCGAGATTCAATAAGAATAGTCCACTCTTCAAGGGTGCATGACCATAAAAGATATTACTCATATAAATAGAACAACCATTATTCTCTGATTTAAATGAATAACCGTCTCGCATCAAACAAGATCCAGATATAATGTTCATGCTTAACGCTGGCACCAAATAACAATTATTTAGGTCTAATATTAATCCTGAAGGTAGATGTAGAGGTAGCGTGCTGACCGCGATCACATCGACTTTGGAACCGTTTCCCACGCGCATCGTCACCTGGTCCTTAGCCAATCTTCGCTTAATTCGTAGTCCCTGTTTCGAGTTGCAAATATTAGCAACAGAACCAGTATCAAATACCCAGGTGCTACTGCGAGCATTAGTAAGGTACACATCAATAACATGTATATCACATATACCTTTGTTCACCTTGCCATCCTTCTTATCCGCCAAATACTTGGGGCAGTTCCGCTTCCAGTGACCAGTCTGCTTGCAGTAGAAGCACTCAGTTTCAGGCTTAGGTCCAGACTTGGGTTTCTTCTCTTGAGTAGCAACTTGCTTGCCGTTCTTTTTGAAGTTCCCTTTCTTCTTCCCTTTGCCCTTTTTCTTGAAACTAGTGGTCTTGTTGACCATCAACACTTGATGCTCCTTTTTGATTTCTACCTCCACAGCTTTTAGTATTGCGAAGAGCTCGGGAATAGTCTTATTCATCCCTTGCATATTATAGTTCATCACGAAGCTCTTGTAGCTTGGTGGCAGTGATTGGAGAATTCTGTCAATGACGCAATCATCTGGAAGATTAACTCCCATTTGA
Organism: Triticum aestivum; assembly: GCF_018294505.1. Classification (NCBI taxonomy): domain Eukaryota; kingdom Viridiplantae; phylum Streptophyta; class Magnoliopsida; order Poales; family Poaceae; genus Triticum; species Triticum aestivum. Next base: position 71,984,350 of record NC_057806.1, on the reverse strand, counting down.
ATCAAGTGATTATTATACCCAGACATTTTGAGTATATGCTCACTGACAGAACTGTTCTCCTCCATCTTGCAGCTATAGAACTTATTGGAGACTTCATATCTCTCAATCCGGGCATTTGCTTGAAATATTAACTTCAACTCCTGGAACATCTCATATGCTCCATGACGTTCAAAACATCGTTGAAGTCCCGGTTCTAAGCCGTAAAGCATGGCACACTGAACTATCGAGTAGTCATCAGCTTTGCTCTGCCAGACGTTCACAACATCTGGTGTTGCTCCAGCAATAGCCTGGCACCCAGCGGTGCTTCCAGGACGTAATTCTTCTATGCAGCAATGAGGATAATCCTCAAGTTACGGACCCAGTCCGTGTAATTGCTACCATCATCTTTCAACTTTGCTTTCTCAAGGAACGCATTAAAATTCAACGGAACAACAGCATGGGCCATTTATCTACAATCATACATAAACAAGCAAGATACTATCAGGTACTAAGTTCATGATAAATTTAGGTTCAATTAATCATATTTAAAGAACTCCCACTTAGATAGACATCCCTCTAATCCTCTAAGTGATTACGTGATCCAAATCAACTAAACCATGTCCGATCATCACGTGAGATGGAGTAGTTTCATTGGTGAACATCATTATGTTGATCATATCTACTATATGATTCACGCTCGACCTTTCGGTCTCCGTGTTCCGAGGCCATATCTGTATATGCTTGGCTCGTCAAGTATAACCTGAGTATTCCGCGTGTGCAACTGTTTTGCACCCGTTGTATTTGAACGTAGAGCCTATCACACCCGATCATCACGTGGTGCCTCAGCACGAAGAACTTTCACAACGGTGCATACTCAGGGAGAACACTTCTTGATAATTTAGTGAGAGATCATCTTATAATGCTACCGTCAATCAAATCAAGATAAGATGCATAAAAGATAAACATCACATGCAATTAATATAAGTGATATGATATGGCCATCATCATCTTGTGCTTGTGATCTCCATCTACGAAGCACCATTGTGATCACCATCGTCACCGACGCGACACCTTGATCACCATCGTAGCATCGTTGTCGTCTCGTCAATCTTATGCTTCCACGACTATCGCTACCGCTTAGTGATAAAGTAAAGCATTACAGCGCGATTGCATTGCATACAATAAAGCAACAACCATATGGCTCCTGCCAGTTGCTGATAACTCGGTTACAAAACATGATCATCTCATACAATAAAATTTAGCATCATGTCTTGACCATATCACATCACAACATGCCCTGCAAAAACAAGTTAGACGTCCTCTACTTTGTTGTTGCAAGTTTTACGTGGCTGCTACGGGCTTAAGCAAGAACCAATCTTACCTACGCATCAAAACCACAACGATAGTTTGTCAAGTTGGTGCTGTTTTAACCTTCGCAAGGACCGGGCGTAGCCACACTCGGTTCAACTAAAGTTGGAGAAACTGTCACCCGCAAGCCACCTATGTGCAAAGCACGTCGGGAGAACCGGTCTCGCGTAAGCGTACGCGTAATGTCGGTCCGGGCCGCTTCGTCCAACAATACCGCCGAACCAAAGTATGACATGCTGGTAAGCAGTATGACTTATATCGCCCACAACTCACTTGTGTTCTACTCATGCAAATAACATCAACACATAAAACCTAGGCTCTGATACCACTGTTGGGGAACGTAGTAATTTTAAAAAATTTCCTACGCACACGCAAGATCATGGTGATGCATAGCAACGAGAGGGGGAGAGTGTGATCTATGTACCCTTCTAGATTGACAAAGGAAGCGTTAACTTGGTTGATGTAGTCGTACGTCTCCACGGCCCGACCGATCAAGCACCGAAACTACGGCACCTCCGAGTTCTAGCACACGTTCAGCTCGATGATGATCCCCGGACTCCGATCCAGCAAAGTGTCGGGGAAGAGTTCCGTCAGCACGACGGCGTGGTGACGATCTTGATGTACTACCGTCGCAGGGCTTCGCCTAAGCACCGCTACAATATTATCGATGACTATGGTGGAAGGGGGCACCGCACACGGCTAAGAATATGATCACGTGGATCAACTTGTGTGTCTAGGGGTGCCCCCTGCCCCCGTATATAAAGGAGCAAGGGGAGGAGGCCGGCCAACCCCATAGGCGCGCCAAGGAGGAGTCCTCCTCCTAGTAGGAGTAGGACTCCTACTAGGAGGGGGAAAGAAGTGGGGAGGGAGAGGGAAAGGGGGGCGCCGCCCCCCTCTCCTAGTCCAATTCGGACCAGGGGGGAGGAGGCGCGCGTCCCACCTATGGCTGCCCCTCTCTCTCTCTCCACTAAGGCCCATATGGCCCATTACCTCTCCCGGGGGGGGGGGGTTCCGGTAACCCTCCGGCTCTCCGGTTTTCTCCAAAATCACCCGGAACACTTCCGGTGTCCGAATATAGCCGTCCAATATATCAATCTTTATGTCTCAACCATTTCGAGACTCCTCGTCATGTCCGTGATCACATCCGGGACTCCGAACTAACTTCGGTACATCAAAACTCATAAACTCATAATATAACTGTCATCGAAACCTTAAGCGTGCGGACCCTACGGGTTCGAGAACAATGTAGACATGACCGAGACACGTCTCCGGTCAATAACCAATAGCGGAACCTGGATTCTCATATTGGCTCCTACATATTTTACGAAGATCTTTATCGGTCAGACCGCATAACAACATACGTCGTTCCCTTTGTCATCGGTATGTTACTTGCCCGAGATTCGATCGTCGGTATCTCAATAGCTAGTTCAATCTCGTTACCGGCAAGTCTCTTTACTCGTTCTGTAATACATCATCCCGCAACTAACTCATTAGTTGCAATGCTTGCAAGGCTTAAGTGATGTGCATTACCGAGAGGGCCCAGAGATACCTCTCCGACAATCGGAGTGACAAATCCTAATCTCGAAATACGCCAACCCAACATGTACCTTTGGAGACACCTGTAGAGCTCCTTTATAATCACCCAGTTACGTTGTGACGTTTGGTAGCACACAAAGTGTTCCTCGGGCAAACGGGAGTTGCATAATCTCATAGTCATAGGAACATGTATAAGTCATGAAGAAAGCAATAGCAACATACTAAACGATCGGGTGCTAAGCTAATGGAATGGGTCATGTCAATCAGATCATTCAACTAATGATGTGATCCCGTTAATCAAATAACAACTCTTTGCTCATGGTTAGGAAACATAACCATCTTTGATTAACGAGCTAGTCAAGTAGAGGCATACTAGTGACACTCTGTTTGTCTATGTATTCACACATGTATTATGTTTCCGGTTAATACAATTCTAGCATGAATAATAAACTTTTATCATGATATAAGGAAATAAATAATAACTTTATTATTGCCTCTAGGGCATATTTCCTTCACGGTACTACCACACCGGAGGCGCGGTACTACCGCTAGGGCACACGGTAGTACCGCAAGTCAATGCGTTACTACCGCCCATGCAGCAGAATCCAAACAACCCAAACGCGATGAAGCAGAGGGCGGTAGAACCGATGGCGTGGTACTACTTCTCCCCCTTGCGGTACTACCGCAAGGTAGGTAAGGTCTAGATTTGGGAAGGCACGGACATATAAAAATACATCAGTGGCAACTTCCGCTGAGTTGGGATCTGTGCAAAAATCCGGCACGGTAGTGCCGTATGCCTGGAGAGGTACTACCGCGTAGGGCGCGGATGTAAAAAATTACATCCGCCCCTACTTGCGCTCATGTTGTTGTGCCATGCCAGGGCTCACGGTACTACCGCACCCATGGGCGGTACTACCGCGTAGGGCGCGGATGTAAAAAATTACATCCGCCCCTACAACCGCTCGAGTGGCTGAGCCTGGCCAGAGGCCACGGTACTATCTCCCCCAAGGAGCGGTACTTACGTGAGTATCTGCGGTACTATCGCGCCTATGGCTGGTACTACCGCAAGGCCCCGTGGTACTACCACTCCGAAGAGCAGTACTACCGCGTGCCCCAAAACAGCAACACTAGGAGTCCTTCATTTTGCAAAGATGCTGAGAGACGGAGGATGCTCCAAAGAGCCAAAGGAAAGGTGGTGCAAAAAGGAGCAGACGTGTACGTGTTGATTTCACCCAAACCTTTCCAACGTGGACCCCTCTTAATAGTACGGCTTTCCTACGACTCAAGTCCACCGAAAAGAAACTAGAGAAACGCCGTCTTCGATAAGCTCCAAGGGGTACCAAATCGTCTTGTGCTTTGACACGGTATATCTGAAATGATCATTGCACATGATTAGTCTGCAAAAGCATTGTCATCAATCACCAAAACTACTAAGGGATAAACATGCTCTTACAATCTCCCCCTTCTTGGTGGATTGATGACAATACGGCATTTGCACAAAGGGATATAAAGAGATACAACGACAATCCCACCATCTATAAAATATAGACGGGCTCCCCCTAGATGTGTGCATATTTGAGAAGTGCTTTGGACTGCACGGCACACATGCTAGGATCAACACTCCCCCTATATTTTATAGACAAGGCATAACTTGCAATAATAAACCCAACACTAAGCAAGATACAAACTATGAGCACAAAGTAAAGGACACAAGATAGCATAGGCTCAATAAGGTACGCAAGAGTGCATATGTCTTACACCATATGATAGAAGGGTCTCGCAAGCACAACCAAACCAAAGCAAACGAGGTTCAATGAAGCGAAAGCAAAGCGACAAGACGAAACATGACACACGTCTCGCAAATCCTACACTCTCTCCCCTTTGGCATCGAGACACCAAAAAGGCAGAGAGGACACCTACGACACAAGTGGTGGCTCAAGTTGAAACGATCACTCGTCATACTCCTCGTCGGTCTCAGCAGTGGGGATGGGCTCCTCCTCAGAATCAGTCGACTTGTAACCCTGCTTTGCCATCCATTCGGTCTCTGGAGTGATGTGCTTCTCGAACCCACTGGATATGTCCTCGCCAAACGTCCTCAAGATCCCCTTGTCACGGCGGCGACTCTCCTTCTGAGCAACATGAGACCGGTACTGCCCCTTGTCCTACATGCAGAATAGAGCCTTCATCTTGTTCTTCAGTTTCTTAGCCCAAGAAGGCTCAGAAGAGGAAGGCGAATAGCCAGCAGAGCTGTCCTCGTCAGCGTCCTCCTCCTCAATCTCATCCTCATCCACATCCATCTAAGCAGCCGCCGCCTCAACACGGGTAGTAGTGTTGGCCCACTGGGCTTGACACGGAGCTTGATGGGCTCATGACGAGTCCAGTCAGGGGCAAGAAACTCATCATAGGCATAGAGCTTCTCCCAAGTCTTCGAGATCAACAGAAACAGGCAAGGTCCATAGATGGGTACCTTGCGATTGAGCATCGCAAACCGAAGCTCGCACCACATGATATGTGAGACATCAAGTGGTTGCGTCTAAGTATGACGCGCCTCTTCACAAATGAGCATCATATCCACAAGATAGGCATGCACCTTGTCCTTGTCACCAATGCGTGGAAAGAAGGAGTTGCAGAAGATGCGATCACTACAAAAAAATACACTTCCATGATGATACGTGTTTGTCACAGTAGGTCGCATTTTTTGTCATGCATGTACATCCATGATGATTTTATGACAGAATCAAGATAGTCATACCTGTGCCATCGTAGAAGTGTTCCATGACATTACCAAAATTATCATCACGGAAGTGTCCACTTCCATGACGATAAATCACGCGTCACAGAAGTTCTTTTGTCAAGGGTGACCGACACGTGGCATCCACCATAACGGAACACCGTTAAGCTATCAGGTCTGGTTTTGGATCCGATAACCCGCTAACAGCCTCGACCAATAGGGATTTTCCACGTGTAAAATCATCATTTGCTAGAGGAAACACGTGTTGGCTCACCGTTGGGACAAATGTCATCCACTCATTGGACCAAAGGCGCCTATGATACGTCGACACGTGGCACGGCCGAACAGAGGCCCATTCCCATGAAAAGGTCGGCCCGTTTGACTTGGTCAAAAGGTGGCGGGCCGGCCCACAGAAAGCCTATTAACGGCATGTTCGCATATAGCCCATTTACAGCCCGCTAACCCAGGGCCCGTTACGACCTATCCGAATTAGGCCTGGTAGCGTCATCTGGGCCATCCAATAAGATTCCAGCCCATTTTAAGTTCCGGCCCATATATGGCCCATGACATCTTTCAGCCCATATGAGGCCCTTTGTAACTCTTGGCCCATTAATGGCCCGTGGTGAAACTGGCCCGTAATGAATAGTGTATCACTTTATACCCATTAACGGCCCATTCATCCATTGGGCCGTTTGCAGCCCATATTATCTTTCGGCCTTCTGAGGGCCCATTTATTCTTGGGCTCATTTCCAGCATTCGGTTACTTACGGCCCATTACTGCCATTTTCTGCTTGTGGGCCAAATTCAACCCGTGGTTACAGTCGGCCCATTTGTGGCCCGTTAATACGTTGGGCCGTTTTCATAGCGCCATCAAATACAGCATATTAACGACGACTCGTTATGGTCGGCCCATGAACGGACGACTCCAACTCTAGCCCGTTTACGGCCATAATGCAGTCTGTTTTGGGCCCATGTTTGGCCAATCGATCGTACGACCCATATAAGGCCCATTGATGATACGACCTGTAGAAGGCCCATTGTTTCTACGGCCCATAGAAGGCCCATTTTTCTATGGCCCATAGGAGGCCCAGTGTCACTACAATAAATATGTAGCCCATGGCCTACTAATGGCCCAAGATGATTATAGGCCCACGTTTTGGCCCATTTGAGTAATGGGCCGACCTGAAGACCGACAACACTGAGATCCACTGAACCTTCCGGCCTAAATTATAGCATACCCACCGAAGAACCAGACTATACAATAAAGAAATTACATCATATTACATCCACTGGGAATCAAAGTTCGCTACCGGTGATAATAAAGCGCAACATGACCGCGGATTACATACACTGGGCATCAAAGGTCGCCACCAGTGCATATAACCGCACCGACAAAAGAATATACAAAACTGAGGGCACTTCAGAAGGCAATAGACCTGGCAAGGTCGGGCCCCGCAAGCAGCCGAACAAGCTGATGAGACCTCAGTTGTGTCAATGATAGATGCTTCATCCCTAGCTGTATGGCACCATAGTGCGCAAGGCAGTCCCCTAACATCTTCATTACATCTTTGACTTCAAGTCGGAGCTGAGTTGAAGCAAGCCTTTCCGCTTTAAGTTGATACTAAAGAAGTCGGACTGATTGAGGCAGCGACTGCACAGAGGTTGTCTCACACCTGCTGGTGAGTAGCTTCAACTCACTGTCTTCATCAAGAGAGGACCTTGGGGTCATCTCGCTGTCCTCAAGATGGTTTGGCTCACTATCTTTCCTAAAGTTCTGCCTGGCATAAGAGATACGACTCTGAAAGAGAAACAAGGAGACACGTAACATGTTTCACAATTATATATGCAAATAAATGGATCTGTTCTGCATAAGGAACATGTTTTTACAACTACAATTTAAAACTGGTAGTTGTTGCAAACATCCAATCAGATGTAAACAACAGTGGAGGAAATGATGCATATCCAAATCTATACTAGAACAAAGTTTGAAGGCTTGAGAAGGATGAACTTACATTACATGTTAACACGGTCTGGATAAAGCCCTTCTCCATGTTGATGGAAGGATGATTCAATAAATTCCCGAAAGAAAATTCTTTATAAGCATTGCCCTTATTCTACATTTTGCAAAGAGTAAATATAGATTAAATAATATTGGAAGAAATAGAGGTTAAAGAAGCTCAGGTGCAGACTGATGATACATAATCAAATAGCAATTAATTAAGTACAACGTTACAAGGCAAAAGGTACTGACAAGAGGAATGCAGACATCAACGTGTGCAGTGGCATTGGCTTTACTCAACATTTTGGTAAGAGTAAATGTAGATATGATAGTTTGGAGAAAGTGGAGGGCAGAGCAGATAAGATGCAGAGTAATGCTAGACAATCAACTATCTCGCGATGCATGTATTGTAATACCACCACCGTCTGTTATTACTTGTCGCTCAAATGGATGTATCTAGCACTATTAAGTTCTAAATACATCCAATTAATCATCAATTAATTCGATACGGAGGGAGTACATGACAACATGTACTTACATGAGCAATCCAAAACTTCAACCATTGTGTTAATTCTACATTTATCTAAGAGTAAATATAGATCTTATAATTTCAAGAAAAGGGAGTATAAAGAAGTGAACATTTACAGTGATGCTACATAATCAAACAACAATGAGTGTAAGTATGCTGGCAAAGGGAAAGAGGTACTGACAAGAGCAATGCAGAGCCCAGTATTGTCGTGAGATCCTATGATCCTTTGAGCAAGGAGATTCATCTGAAATTAGTTTTCATACAAGAGAGAAGGTAAGGCACATGCAGAAATTTAGGAGTTCAAATTTTGAATTGATATCATAGATAGTACCTGACGCTGGGCTCTCAGTAGTTCTAATAGGGGTTTGGCCACTGGACTAGGGGTAAAGTCTAGTACAATTGGGCTTGTGTTTTCTGTGGCTGCTGATCTATCTGATTTAACAGGTATCACTACCTTTTCCAAATACCTAGTTTGTACTCCTTGAGGATCTGCACTCACCCTCTTCCTTTTAGACATCTATTACGAAAGAACAACATTTGACTGGAAAAACATAGTATGACGACACATGGAATAGGTACAGAAAATGGATAGGTTTGGCATATACTCATATATGATGCTTAAACTAAGAAGATGGTGTAACAAAGTAGAAATAATGCAAGAGGTTAGATGCAAAATATGTGCGACCAATACAACTTTGCCAAGTTAGAGCATGCACCTTGATGGGTGAATAAGATAGGCCATCCTCCACCATGCCAAGTTTGTTAGCCAGTGGATTGTTCCGCAATATTCCTCTCGTGCGCCCATTCTCATATTCATTTTGATAATGTTCAATACCTGACATGCATGAAAACATAAAAACAAGTGAGATTATCTTTGTAATGCAAAAGTGATTCTAATCCAATACTTCCTCCCTGTAAACCCCTTTGTGATATCTCTGCAATTCTTCTAAGAGGTGCCATGCATGTTGTAATTTGGTGTGTGCATTAATATAATGTGGCATACTACTCAAAATATGAGAGCTCCAGAAGTGATGATACTTCGCAGATGAGAGCTTCAACATATAGTAAAGAATAACAAGTCGACCTGACCTGACAGATTCAAAATATACTAAAGGAGAATAACTCGACCTGACCAGTCGACCGCAAGAGAAGAGGATCATCTTAAAGAAGAGCAAAAGAGCAAGCAGATTGAAGATATTACAAGTCTTTCTATACAATGTCGATTGGCCACCCATGATGAACCAGAGCGTACAGAGAAATACTATTCCTTCCGGTCTCTCCATATGTGGCTCACATGCATTTTGAAACTAAAGTAGGAACATTTAGCTGACCAATTAAACATCTCTCAGTTTTACTAATACCAGCATAATATCAGATTTGAATTTGTAAAACTAAGCTTGTTTAGCTCGATGGGTGGAGCAGTGCTGATCGTGGTCATCATAAAATGGGGAAACCGTAAGCATGATGAGTATAGTGTTGACCATGGCAGTGGGATGGCAGATCTAAAGCTGCAAACCGTGCAAAGGGTAGTTAGCAATCGATTTTTGCTTTGAAATAACAACTAAGATTTGGTATGGACAAGAAAGTACAGCCAACAAGTGACAAAGAAATGCAATTCTGATGTCTCTCTATATGTCGCGGCATGCATTTGGAAAATCAAGTGGGACCTTTAGCTAACCAATTAAATGTGTCTGTTAACTAATATCAGTATCATATCACAATCATATTTGAACAAGTAAGCTTTGGAATTTTGAGTGTTGTGTTGTTTAGCTTGAAGGGTGGAGTAATGCCAGTACGACAGAAAGCACCTACGCAAATCATAGTAGAGTAGATAAAAGGGGAAAACCCTAAACATCAAGAGTAAAATCAGGAAAGTTGAACTAGCTGAACCAGTGGGTGGCGCACATGCTTTTCGAAACGAATATAGGAATATTAGGTGACCAATTAAATGTTCTCAGTTTTAGTAATATGAGCATCATATTAAATTCGTCTTTCAACACATAAGCTTTGGAATTATGAGTGGCATGTTGTTTCACTTGATGGGTTAAGGTCTTGAGGAGCAGTGCTAGCACGACATGAAGTAGTGAAGCACCTACCACTACTAGGAAAAAACACTGCGAGTAGCGGCGCTACAGCTATTTTTTAGCAGTAGCGCGTTTTTTACCCCGCGCTACTGGTAAATGATGATAGCAGTAGCGCTTGTTTTGAAACAACCGCTACAGGTAAAGGATGATAGTAGTAGCGCTTCTATGATACACCCATGCTACTAGTAACTAATTAAGATTTAAAAAATATAAAAATCTACCTATTCCAGTGTAGACATACATTTCATAGTACTCACATACATGCATTTTATAATACGCACATTTTATGCATACAGTCAATCATACACATCTACTATAGACAATTAATACATACATACATACATATATATATATATATATATATATATATATATATATATATATATATATATACATACATACAATATACACCACGCCTATAGGTCATTGTCGCCGGCGCCTCCACAAGCCCGTGTTTGATGGTGTTGATGTCGTCATCATCGCCGCCGCTGCAGCACCGTGAGGATGCCGTCGTCGTCGTCGCCGCCGCAGCCCCATGACGATGTCGATCTCGTCGTCATCATCGTTACCGCCGCAGCCCCATGTTGATATCATCGTCGTCCTCGCTGCAGCTTCGTGTCCATGTGTTCCCTACTAGGAACTCACAAATCCTGGAATTAAACAATGAACCAAGATAGTGCTAGGCATGACCACAAGTAAAAGGAGATAAGGAATTCCAAGGCAGTACGAAATCTTGTTATAGATTCTGAATACAAGCTTTTGAGGCAAATTGCAACAAGCAAAGGCTGTGCACCAAGTAGAAATAATTCCCAGGTCATTCGCAAGCAAGCAAGCAAGAAGGCATCAGCAAATTGCATCAGTTCAACCAAATAATATATTGCAATTCACGCTCATTAAGTTAAGATTCCTTCTCATCTAGCAATTTAAAGGGGCTCATGCCAAAAATATATGCTTAATTCCTCACTGGCTATTCAAACTAAATGGTCTAGGAATGCACATGGTTACCATGGATAAAGTTGCAATTCCTAAAGTTGATCATCTCTTCGTTTTGCGAGGAAAAGATATCATTTTTAGAAAGCGTACAACTACAAATATCTTCTTATGATCTTAGCTAAGCGATACAGTTAAAAGATAAACATGCACAATCATTTTTTTAGAATATAAACAAGCACAATCAATATGTGAAAACACCAACTCTTTACATAAAACAAAGATGGAGCATTCGGATATTCAATCATTATGTGGAACCAACCCTCTTGAGAATGCTGACTCGATCTCTACAATCAATCCATAGCTTGCTCATTCTCATGTTCATCTATCTCATGTGAAGAATAAGCTGGTGCTCGTATTCCACCTTCTTCAATGCCATCAAAGAGAGCAGTTCTGGTGCTTCGGTAGCTATGAAAAGTGTAGAGAATAGTTATATAAGAATGCATATAGATTTGATAAGTGCAAAAACGTCTTATATCTATTTTGTTTTATTTCTATAAATGTACATAAAGAATTGATTACTTTGGTTCTATAGGTACCATCTTCCTTCTTCTGTTCACACATAAGAAAAGCCTACTGGTCAGCCTAATCATGACCACCTTAAGATTTTTTATAAATGCACACAAGATCACTAAAAATATATTTAAATTATTCGCAACAGATAAAAGTACCCAGTTCTGATTCATCTGCTAGCCAACAAACTAAACGGTGCTTCAGATTTGTAATTATGTGACTATGTTGCGGACCCCTTGCTCATCATATGATTAAAATAGAACCTTAGCAGACCCTGGAGTCAGCTGCTTTAGATGTTCAGTTATATTCGGAAAAGCATGATGTGTCTTCAAATGAAATGGTTACTGAAAAAGGATCTCACCTTGTTCTAGCAGATCACATGTAGTGATCCATAAACACAGTAAATGTTCTCTGAAATCATTGGATCCGGCTTCGTGGTTCCATAGGACGGTGATGCAAACGCATGATTGTTTTGAGAATTAAGTAGCAAACCTGCAATGCACAAAAGAGATCAAATGGTTAGCAAACCTGTTGTTCGTCCTGAAGCTAGTTTTGTCATTTTTATGTACTAAAATCTTTTCATTAGTCATCACTCAAGGAAGCTTTTCATTATTTTACTCTCCAGTATATGAATGCAGTGAAATTACTCCTCCCAACGAAGACAAATAGAGCTGCCTGATTTTTTTACAGCAGTAATTCTTTCGAACTGTTCTAAAATCTTTGCATCTCGCACATCAAGGAACTTCAACTAAATATAGTGTCCTTGCACGAGCTGCGTCCAACTAAATGTTATTATTTGCTAATGAGCTGAACTCTGTAATGAAGACAGAAGCCGTTACAGAAGACAACCATCTCTAATTGATTGGAGTAATAGTGCTCAACAAGTCTAATTGTATATTTCTGTTCTGACAAAGCATACCAAGCCCTTTCCACCTTTCCTCTGTTTTAAAACTCTTGGTATTTAAATCATTTTATCACAAATTCATAACCATTCAATCTTTCACCTTTGCATACCACCTACGAGAAAGATTTAGGCCGCCGAGCATAAGCACAAACAGGTTGTGCACGGAGGAAGGAACGTAGTGGAACAGAAGGAAAAAAGGCTGCTAGGCATAAACACAAACAGGTTGCGAGCATTATTGCACGGAGGAAGGGATGTAGTGGAACAGAAGGAAAAAAAGGGCGGGGAGAGAAGGAAGAAGGGGAGAGGAGAGGGCATGAATCGAGGGAAGAGGAGATCTCACCACGCCGGAGTTGGACGCAGCCGAAACCCTAGCCGCAGGGAGGGGTCGTGCGCGAGCGCTTGCTGCCGCGAGGAGCGGATTTTGCCAGAGGGAAGGAAGAACCATCGCAAGGAGAGCTCGTGGGTGTGCTGGACTCTGGTGAGGGCCGCCGGAAGTAGCCGGAATTGCCCGGCGTTGGTGGAGGCAGCGAGGGTTCGCGGGAGGCAGAGGAGAAAATAAGGGAACGATGGAGGCTGTTCGCTGGGCTGGGTTGGTTGTCTCGATGGGCTGGGCTAGTTGTAGCGCATTACGTGACTCGCGCTACGACTATGTTTCTAGTGCTAGCGCGGCCCAGCAAACCCTCGCTACTACTATCACTTGTCCGCGGGGCACGACCGAGGATATTTACTAATAGCGTGCTCAAAAGAAACCAAATCTACTGATAAGACATACCAGTAGCGTGCTTTGTACCCAGCGCTACTGGTAATTACCAGTAGCATGGGGGCCCAAACAAACGCTACTGGTAAACTTCTATGTATAAGCATTTTCCTAGTAGTTACGATGGTGGTAGTGAATATAAAGGGGAAAACCATAAGCTTTACGAGTATAGTGACCGTGACATGGCAGATCTAAAGGTGCAAACTGAACAAAGCTACTTCGCAACCAATGTTTGCATTCAACTAGCCACTACAATTTGGTACGGACAAGAAGAGTACAATAAACAATTTAAGATCTATTTTCCGGGTGAGATCAATAATTTAAGCATATATGGAAGAGTACCACCTCTCTTGCGACGCCGTGTAGGCCCCTGCTGATACGTTGAGGGTACTGCGGGTGCAATGGCTGTCGGCGACGGGGAAGAAGACTTTAGATGGTAGACAGCCGGGTCGGGAGATAAATCCTGTTGCCGTGGACGAGGCGGTCGTAGGAGTGGCAATGATAAGGTGGACGACGGCGCCGATGAAGCAAGACGACGCGATGAAAGGATCCTGGTCTGGCGCCGTGGATGAGAGACGTCCATCTCTTGCAGTGGACGACGGGGTAGGGGTAGCGGCTCCGGCAAGGTGGAGGATGGGGTGGCGAACGCAGGAGGCTGGCCGCAGTGGGGAGGTTGTGGTGGCGCCGATGGTGTATGAATGGGGAAATGGAGGGGGAGCGGGGGATCTCAAACTTTGGGATGCACTTGTGTGAAATGTGGGAAAGTTGTGAACTTATCCCCCGTTTAAAATTTCGGACATCACGTCGGTTGGGGATAGGACGGTAATCTCGCATCTCCCAAATATTTGCCGGTAACGATTTCAGGCGAGGAGAGGGCACTACTAGGAAAAGGGCTACTAATGGCGCACCAGTTTTGCCTACTAATGGCGCACTACTGGTGCGCCATTAGTATCACGCCACTAGTATTTCTTACTAATGGCGCATCACCGGTGCGCCATTAGTATCTGGTATACTAATGGCGCACCACGCAGTGCGCCATTAGTATAGAACACCATGCGCCATTAGTATGCCTCCCAGGGGGCCATATTTAACCATGTGCTTTGGCATACTAATGGCGCACTGTTGGGTGATGCGCCATTAGTATACTTTGGCATAGTAATGGCGCATTCTGTAGTGATGCGCCATTAGTATGAATATTAGTTTTTTTACTTTTTTGATTTTTGCACAGGTTACAAAATATATTATTTGACAGAATATAGACAGTAGCACACAGCAACAGCAGATTCATCGAATACAATAGAAGATTAGTCTCCGAATACAATACATCATACTAGTCTTGAATTCAAAAGACCGAACAAAGATAAAACATTACAAGTCTCGAGACCGCGAGTATCGAGTTTGTCTTCACATTACAAGTCGATATCGATCATCTAAACTACCATCACATAGAAGAGAGCTGCGGTCATCACGATGAGCATCATCGTGATGAAACTGGTCTTCATCCGGTTCCTCCAACGCTCCCTCCTCTCTCCCGCTAGATAGCGGGCGTATCTAGATTCCGCCTCCGCCCTAGTGGTGTACCCTTTGTAACTGTTACCGCTAAAACGGTGAACCTGTCTCCGACACTCCTCCCAGTCGTCATAGACTCCGGGAACCTTACCCTTGTACACGACATACGACGACATCTCTATGCACAAGCCAAACAATAGACAATACATACATAAGCAATATATTAGTATGCAACAAAAGGATCGGAAGAGAAAATTAAGACATTAATAGCATGATTCATGGTCCTACTAATAAATAGCATCGATTACATCTAAGTTGAACGACTGTCCAAACCAAAGAGACATACAATTCATTAAAGTTTAATTACAACATGAGCCAATCAATGTTTCAGAACTACACATCACTACTTTCGACTCGACTCATGGGACAAGAGCGTGGATGAAGCCGCCGTCTGTCGTGATGGTCATGAAATCGCGGGCGTTGTCAGCCTGCATTTGTAGCGTTCCGTCTATCTCACTGTTGGACGGTTGATATCTGAGGAAGAACTGCCCCGAGGTATGAAGGACATCTTGATGGATGATGTCCGCAAACTCCGACTGGATGCAAAAGAATTCTTGTCTGATGTCCGCGTCCTGGATTGCCGACAAGCTCGTGGCCCAATCTTTGAGATTATCTGGTAGCAGAAGGTGATGAAGGTCCCTTGTGATCGCCCGCATGTGATGGAGGGCGTAGTAGGCATCCTTCTGACCGCCAGGCGGCTAC
This sequence comes from Triticum aestivum, assembly GCF_018294505.1. Lineage (NCBI taxonomy): Eukaryota > Viridiplantae > Streptophyta > Magnoliopsida > Poales > Poaceae > Triticum > Triticum aestivum. The sequence continues at coordinate 71,968,689 of NC_057806.1, read as the reverse complement.
TTGACGCAGCAGAACGTCGTATTGTGGGTGAACACGTGCTTGCCATACTTACGAACTGCCCTGGTGAAGGTGCCTCCAGATTTGGCGTAGCCGGGGAGAACATCATCAAGAACTTTCTTGATATTTGTGTAGTCTATCTTGGAGTCACGGTTCGGGTCGAAATATGTGGCCATGGAATATTTCGGGCTTAAGAAGATGAGTGTGCAATCTGTGTCACTGCACAGAACACAGAATGTTAGAAAAAAAGAACGATCGAAATCTAAGAAATCATATGTTACGGGGCGGTTAAGGGATGACTTACTCGGGAAAGTAAGCCACAAGGAAGTTATCCTTATCTGGGTTTGCCAGAATGACGCCTTCGAGGTGTGAACTCACGACTTGGCGGTCCCCAGCGCTGCTCAAGAGCTTGGCACGTATGTAGAAGGGGTCGACTATCACGATGTCCGGGGTCTTGTCTCTAATGATCCGCATCTCCATACTCAGCGAAAACAGCCGAACGAAGGTGTAGTGCAGCGGATGAAGGTTAAACATAGCAAAGATGTCATCAAACCGCAGGACAATCATACCCCCGATGTCGCCATCCACAAAGCCCTTGCCCTCTGGCACCTTGGCCACGAAAACTGGGTATGCCACATCATTCTCTCTGAGACGCCGCTTCTCCAAAGAAAGAACACTATCGTGCAGACTCCGCATAGCACCGGTTGCAGCATTGAGCATATTTGTCGGTAGCATCGCCCTACCCGCCACATGCACCCTCCTCAAGATATCCTTAGGTGAAGGTGGCCCATCCTGAGCACGGATCGTACTCGGTGCCGGCTGGCTCGCGCCGGCACCCTTTTTAGTCTTTTGTTTCCGGCTCTTCTTCTTGATCTGCTGTAATGGGACCGAGTTCTGCTCACAGACCACCTTCTTGAGCGTGTTGGGGCTGATAATATTTCGCACCTCAGCTATCTGAGCCTCGGTGAAGGCGGCAGCTGGAGGCGTCTCCTGAGAACTGAACGCCAGATGACGCCTGTTGCAACTGGGTTTCTCCGCCGTACTAGCTAGATCGCGGTCGTCTTGGTTGGGTTCTTGAGAAGGAGGCCCGCAGAACTCGTCACCGTACCCATGTTCAGCAAAGTACTTATCGATGTTGGTAAATGTACCGTCGTTGTTGTCGTCGTTGTCCGGATCCTGTGCCATATGCATGTCCGGATCCTGTGCCATAGGGATGTCGGACATGTCCGGTAGTGTTGCGGCGTTCTTGCCATGGCTTGGCGCCGACACGACTGGCGGTCTTGTCTGTGGGGTGGTGTTCTCCGCCCCAAACGAATCTGGCTCTTCGGCCAAAGCAGGGGCCAGCTTACGCAGGCGCTGAGGGTCATCTCATCTTCTTCGTCGGCCCCAGCGGTTCGAATCGGAGGTAATAGCTCATCGCAGCCTAGCAGCACCAGAACCACTTCAACCCTATACACTATGGGTGGCATCGGATTACCGTGGAACACGGGGTTGCCCGGTTGAACGATTCTGCCCTTGGCGACATCGACCAACTCGCCGCCCATGAAGTGCAGGAGAGTGCAAGGGACGTCGGCGGCGCCCTGCGAAAACATGTAGGGCGTCAGGGATGCCCAATCAAAGGCAAGGAGATGAAGTCATCGGCCGAGCGGCTTAGTTACCGTGATGTCATCGAGCTCGGCTAATGTCGAGGCACTGCCAACGGCGGGCGTTCAACTGACGAAGGGGCCGCTTTCTGGTGAGGTGGCGGCCGGCGTACACCCGGGTGCTTTAAGCTCCAATGCCCGTGCCGGCGCCGAAGACACGAATATCGCCTCCGTCGGAGACACCAATGGCGCCGCTTGCACGCTGTGCGAGTTGTTGGCCGTGAAGCTGGGAACCGGGGGAATCCCCTGTTGGCCGCCCGCAATCCACGTCGTCAGCCCATGAATCAACGTAGGCACCATGGCGTTGAGCTTTGTTCCCAGTTGTTGTTCCACTTGCTCTTGGACAAGCTCCGGAATCCGCGCCACTTGTGCCTTGAGTGCTTCAACCTCGCGCGACTGGCTTTCCGAGCTGGTCTTTTTCTCCTTTCGCCCACCAGCGGTATAGTATGACGACCATTTTGTGGACAAGCCTTTGCCGGCCACACGACCAGCTGACGTCGGCTTACTGAGCTTATCCTTGTTTTTCATTATGTTCAATGCCCTATTCAAAGGGGTGTCAAAAGGGGAGCTCTGAGACGACCCCGCGCTACTGCTTTCTTTGTCCTACGGAAGGAACATGAACCATTTAGAAATATTAGGGATTAGAATGCAACCATATGGAGCTAATTACGCGGGGGTGTATTCCTTACCAGAACAAGCTCAAGTGCCTTGGTCTTCGGATCCGTGGTAAGCTCCTTCGTTACCGGGTCCTCCTTGTACCGAACAAGCTTGTCACGGTATTTCTGAAAGCGGGGCGGTAGGACTTGCTCGGCACGCTCCGCGTCCTCCTTGTCCCATATAGGCTCCGCCAGTCTGTAACCGCCGGGACCGAGTTGGTGGACCCTTAAGTTCAACTACCGTATTTCTTTCCCCCACTGACTTGATTCAGAGGTTGCGGAGCTCTCGCACTTGATCTTGAACTCCTTGTAGTCATCTTCACTCATCAAAGGATATTTCGCCTTGATCTTCTCATAACTATCACCTTTTTCAATCATTGCCTTCACCGTGCTTTTCCAAGTAGACAGGGCCGTGCTCATCCTCGTGAGGGCGGCACCGTTCACTTTATTCCCTGAGAGGCGTGTGTTTGCAAACTCAGCGGGGAACTTGTATCGTTTGTGCAGCTTCGTGAAGAGGAGGCTGCGCAAATTCCCTCGGTCCTTATGCCTTAGGTTCTCGGTGTTGATCGAGACGGTGCTCCGGAGAATGCCACTACCGAGTACCTTACAGTGTTTGGCGCCGTCGACCGTCGAGTTCATTAGTAATTCCCCTTGACTGCGAGCACGCTGTGTCTTGGCTCTTCGTCTGGCATGCGTCCATCATAGTGTGGCATCCGGCGCAATCAGTGTGTCATCCCGACGCACTAGGGTGTTGTCAGGAGTGTTTCCCGCCCTATACGGTGAGGTTCTTCTCAACTCGAGCTCCAGAATGCTTGCGCGCCGCCTAGTGTCATGTTTGCTCTAAATGGTTTGGTCAAAAGTTGTTTGTCAAGGAACAAGATCATGGTCTCATCATTTAGGGTTTGTCGACACGAGGCATCCTAAAAGCTAAGCTTTTATCATTTAGGGTTTGTCGACGCGAGGCACCCTAAAAGATCCTAAAGGGTACATCATTTAGGTTCTCATCGACACCGAGTCACCCTAATAGAGCCAAGTTAAATTTTCATCAATTTAGGGTTTATCAATGCCTGAGGCACCTAGGTTGGGCCTAATCACTTGGCACTATCCTTGCCTGTTGCCACCTATGTGGTTTATCATCTAGGGTTTATCGATGCTAAGGGAGAATTCTAAGTTGGGCCTAATCACTTGCTCTATTGCCACCTATGGTTAATGCAGCAAGAATGGCGGGGCAGTTGATCCTACTTAACTAAGTACTAAGATACCCCGGCCCATGCATTAGTCGCAAGTACCCCATATGTCCTATTTTTAGCAAAGTCATGCTAAAATTCACGGAAAATTTCGGCATGACCTTTGCTGAAAATAGGACATATGGAGTACCCGAATTTGCCGGAACGGAAGTTAATCGACATTCCGGCAAACTCAAGGGCCTCTCGGGGTACCTGCAAATTCATCACGACACAATGGTCGGAGACAAAACCCAGCAAACTAGCAAGATGATCATCATCTTTGCAAGTCATTACTTGTCAAATACAGAAGAAGGAACAATTTATTTGTGACATAGTTGGCCCATACAGAAGAAGCAACACCCTGCACTAGCCTAAAAACAAGTGAAGTTTCACCCATATAAGAACAACTTTATAAAATCAGAGAAGTTGCTATGTTTTTTCTACTGCTAGGAAAAACATCACTCATTGGAAATGAAAATCTCAGTACCAGCATTTTGAACTTTGAAATGAAATATAGTAGTAGTATTAGTAGTATATGGAGTAGTATCTTGTCTAGTAGTAGTATTAGTTGTATATGGAGTAGCAAGTTTTGCCTCAGAGACCGCAAAAGCTATGTTTTTTCTCAATTCAGATAGCTAAGTGGAAAACCACGTCAAGTCCTGTTTTAATACTCTATTTCTCAATGCATGCAATTGGTTTCATCTGGAGTACATCATAGAACCACCAATAAAGGACACTGAAAAATATATATAGAGAAGCCTATGGTTCCTATCCTTGAGTAGCATGATTAGAGATGAGTAGATCTCCTAAAGGTGTCCTAAGCACCTGCTGTTACTCTTGGAAGCAATGCAAACATGTAAAAGTTATTACTGTTGACAATACTACTCAAATATCCAACTATTAGGACACAAGGCATGATAATCCATCTAATCTAATGAAATCTGAACTCAACCTGATCATGGTTCATGCCCTCAGACACATCAGCACCTCAAGAATGCCATGAAAAAAAATGAAAAGGACCAAGACAATCACCACACAAATGAAAAGGACCAAGACCCTCAACTCAGGTGTAGATTGCTCTGTTCAACAAACTTCCTATCAGTCCAACAATGTTTCTGAATCTAAACTTTTTCAGTTAACAGAACATAAACCTGACAATGTTCAGTTAACAGAAAGTGGGGGAGGGGAACCGGTGCAGCTCACCGAGAGGAAGACGATGGCGAGCTCGTGCGGGGCCGGGGTTGACGAGGTGACGAGGATCAACGGTGAGGCGTCGGTGTCGTAGAGGCGCCGGAGACCTTGCCCTACGAGACAGAGAAGGGGCCGTCAGCCCCGGCGCAGGCGGGGGGCAAGGGGAGGAGGAGGAGGGGGAAGGGGAGGAGGAGGGGAAGGGGAGGAGGAGGGTCGGGGGGGGGGGGGGGGGCGTACGGTGCTGCATCGCTGCTCGGCGCCAACGGCGAGGAGGAAGGCGAAGACGTTGAGGGTCGGGGCGGCGGGGGCGGGGCGCGGGGGGCGCGGGGGCGGCGGGGGTGGAGTCCGGTGGGGGTGGGGGCGCGGGGGCGGCGGGAGCGGCGGGGGTGGAGTCCGGCGGGGGTAGGGCGTGGGGGCGCGGGGGCGGCGGGGGTGGAGTCCGGTGGGGGTGGGGGCGCGGGGGCGCGGGGGCGGCGGGGGTGGGGGCGCGGGGGCGGCGGGGGTGGAGTCCAGCGTGGGTCGGGGCGGCGGCGTCGTGGGTCTGGCGAGGGAGAGAGGGACGAATGGGATCTGGCGAGGGAGAGGGAGGACTTAGCTATAGGGAGGAAGCTTACTAATGGCGCACCACCCGTCGGTGCGCCATTAGAAATCATTTTTTAGACAGCAATGGCGCACCCACTGCCGGTGCACCATTAGAAATCTTTTTTTAGATAGCAATGGCGCACCACCAGGCCGGTGCGCCATTAGTATATTTTTTTTAATAAATGAATATGAATATGAAACAGTAATATTTTTTATAAAAACACTAATAATTGTTGTTTAACAATAATTGTAGTCTACAATTTTTTATTACTATTTTTTAGAAAATGAATATGAATATGAAACAGTAATATTTTTTTTATAAAAATAGTAATAATTTTTTTAAAATATCATCAAATTTGTTATTTGAAAATATCATTGGCGGCGGCGGTGGAGCGGGGGAGGGTGCAGGGGGTTCTCGTCGGCGGCGGTGGAGCGGGGGAAGGTGTGGTGGGTCGTCGGCGGCGGTGGAGCTAGCGGGGGAGGGTGCGCGTGGAATCGAGATCGAGATGGAGGGGGATCGAGATCGAGTGTCCTCATGAATTCAAAAAGTGCCCATGAAATTTAAAAATATTCATGATATCAAAAGTGCCCATGAAATACAATCGAGAAATGAAGACTACGATTTAAATACAATCGATCTTAGCTAGCTATCTGTTCACAATCTTCTTGCCCTTCTTTTTCGCAAATGGAGTTCTTCTGTGGAATGGACGTCCTTTAGGTAGGGTGGTCCTGCTTCTTCTTGTGGTGTATGCTGCTACTTCATCGTCGTCATCATGTTCGATCTTCGGGTCGCCGTACTTGTCGAAGTCTTGCTCATTGGCTACTCCATCCATTCCGATGATCTTCCTTTTGCCTCTCCTCACGACAACACGACTGGGCTTTGACGGGTCGGTAATGAAGAAGCATTGGTCCACTTGGGAAGCCAGTACCCATGGCTCATTTTTCGCGGTGACGTTTGCGCCCGCGGTCTTGGATTTGGCTTCGGGTATAACCATGGTGGTGAAATACCGGTCTTCTTTTAGGACGCTCTTGGCCCATCTGACACGGAACATCGGGACCTTCTCTCCAGCGTAGCTCAGCTCCCAGATCTCCTCGATCCTTCCGTAGTATCTGTCCTTGTCGTTACCGGTGTAGGATTCCATCGTTACCCCGGAGTTCTGATAACCATCGCTCTTCATGTCCTTGTCCTCGGTGTAGAATGTGTAGCCGTTGATATCGTACGCCTCATAGGTCATTAGGTTGTGCTCGGCGCCCTGTGACAAGGCGAATATGAGTTGTTCTTCCGCGGAAGAATCCTCATGTAAAGGGTACGACAGAAGCTTCTGCTTGAACCAACGCGTGAAACATGAGTTGTGCTCTTTGATTATATCTCCGTCCATGCTCTGTTGGCCTCGGTCATTGTACGTCTTCTCAATAAAGGTTTTGTGCTCTACCACCCAAGGATCGACCACGTCTATGTGTTGTAGCGCGACTAGGTTTGCTCTTTCAAAGTCGGCGAGTCGACCCTCGAAGTCGACATGCATTTCGCGGCGACCCTCACGGTGACCCCATCCAGCGAGCCTGCCGAGGTGCTTGTTGACGGGCAGACCAACGGGGTTCTCGATGCCTAGATTCGTGCAGTAGGAGATGCACTCTTCGGTCAGAAAGCCCCTGGCTATACTTCCCTCTGTACGTGACATGTTGCGAACGTATCCTTTGATGACACCATTCATCCTTTCGAGCGACATCATGCTGTGCAGGAACGTCGGCCCGAGTTGGATGATATCCTCCATGATATGGACCAGCAGATGCACCATAACGTCGAAGAATGCGGGCGGGAAGTACATCTCAAGCTCGCATAGTATCACCACAATCTCTTCCTGTAGCCTTCTGAGTTGCCTCACGCCAACCGACTTCTGAGAGATGACGTTGAAAAAGTTGCATAGGCCAAATAGCGTTTCACGGACGTGCGCGTCCATGATCCCACGGATTGCAAGTGGAAGTATCTGCGTCATCAGCATGTGACAGTCGTGAGACTTCATCCCGCCGAACTTCTGCTTTGCTGGGTCTAGGTATCTGCTTATCTTCCCCGCGTAACCGTAAGGAAGTTTTACTCCTACGAGGCAGGTGAAAAACTGCTCGATCTCCTCCTGACTTAGAGTGAAGCATGCGAGAGGGTAGTCATTTCCGGTCTTCTTGGCCTTTTTGCCTTTGTGACGACTTTCTGTGTCCTGCTTCGCCTCATCATCATCATCATCATCATCATCATCATCATCATCATCATCATCATCATCATCATCATCATCATCATTAGCGTGAAGCTCCTACCTGATGCCCACTGATTTCAAGTCTGCCCTTGCTTTCGGCCCATCTTTGGTCCTCTCTGGCATGTTGAGCAGGGTACCAAGTAGACTCTCGCACACGTTCTTCGTGATATGCATGGCATCAAGGCTGTGAGGCACATGGTGGATCTTCCAGTACAGCAAGTCCCAGAAAACAGACCTCGTTTTCCATACCTTCAGCAGCGGCTCTGGCGCCTTTCGCTTCTTTCCCGGCTCTGGCGCCTTTTGCTTCTTTCCCGGCAGTGGGCAATCTTTCCAATTTTTCAACACCCCGTCTATTTCCTCGCCGCTCCTCGTACGCGGGCGTCTTCGGGGTTCGGTTTCACCATCGAACAGATCCTTGCGTTTCCTCCACGGGTCATCGTCGCGAAGCCACCTTCGATGTCCCATGAACACGGTTTTCGAAGACCCGGGATCTCTATCTAGCTGGCGATACGTTGTGTCATCCATGCACCTGACGCATCTAGAAAATCCGTGGACCACCTGCTCCGCGAGATATCCGTAACCGAGATAGTCATGCACCGTCATCAGCAGTGCGGCTCTCATAGGGAAATATTCTTTCTCTGCGGCATCCCACATATTGGCTGGCATTTTCCACAGCGTGTCTAACTCCTCTTTCAGCAGCCCCAGATACAGGTTGATGTCGTTCCCTGGTTGTTTCGTCCCTTCAATTAGCATACTCATGTGAATGTACTTTCTGTTCATGCACAACTGGGGGGAAGGTTGTACATCCACACAAACACAGGCCATGTGCTATGTGTGCTTCTCTGGCTGCCAAACGGATTGACTCCAGCGCCCAGCACAATGTTCCTTGGATCCTTCCCAAATTCTGGGTGTTCGAAGTTCAACGCTTGCCACTGGCTCCCATCCTTAGGGCGACTCAACATCTTGTCTTTTTTATTTATCTCTGGATCATTTGCGTCATCTTCTCGCTTCTTCTCCTCCCTATCCGCGTGCCAACGCAGGAGCTTTGCTACCTTAGGGTCCGCGAAATACCGCTACAGATGAGGAGTGATCGGAAAGTACCACACCACTTTTCAAGGAGCTTTCTTCCTCTTCTTGTATCGAGTGACGCCGCACACCGGACACATGGTAGACTCCGCGTGCTCGCCCCGATAAATGATGCAATTGTTCATGCACACATGGTATTTCACGTGTGGTAAATCCATAGGACACACAACTTTATTCGCCTCCTCGAAACTGGTCGGGCACTTGTTCCCCTTGGGAAGACGTTCGTGCCAGAATGACATGTTCTCGTCGAAGCATGCGTCGATCATTTTGTGTTTTACCTTCATCTCCAAAGCCATGAGCGTTACTTTCAGGCGGGTATCCTCGGGTCTGCATCCTTCATACAATGGAGTAACCGCGTCTATCTCCAGTTGATCCAGCTTAGCTTTCTCTCGGGCGGCAGCTCTTGCGTTATCCGTCTACTTGAGAAGCAGCTCTTGAATATGAGGGTCCTGCACCCAGCCCATCGATGGTCCATCATCGTCTGCTCCGCCGGCATCTTCATCTTCATGATCATGCTCTTCGTCTGCTCCGGCATCTTCCTCATCATCATGTCCGGCATCTTCTACATGATGACTGTGTACAGCATCACCGTCGTGATCATGTCCTGGAGATTCTTTGTCTTCTCGCCCTCCCGAGCCGCGGTGGTTGTCTTGCTGCCCTTCCTCATTTCTTGCCCAGCCCCCATGGACGACTTCATAGTCATCTTCATCACCTTGCCATCGATAGCCATCCATGAAACCACGCAAGAGCAGGTGGTCCCGCACCTGGCCGGAATCCGGGTCCGCAATAAGGCTCTTCAGCTTGCATCTTCGGCACGGACATCTTATCTCCGTCTCGTTCTTTTGAAGCATCTTGGCCTTCGCAGAGCTCAAAAACCTATTCACGATGCCTTCGGTCATCGTGCGGACCATGGTCGCCTACGGGGTAGAGCAAAACGATATTTCAGAACCAAGAAAAAATTTGGCATGACTTTCCCTAAAAATAGGACAAAAAAGAATGCATAGTGCCAAAATTCTCGCCGAAACGGAAATGAATCAACATTGCCGCAAAAATATTGGCAACTATCGCATTTCAAATACCAGTACCTGCAAACACAAACATATATGCAACACCACAAACATATGCAACACCACAAACATACATAGATCTAGCTAGGCCACAAAAAGTGCATGTGCACGTTGTTGGAGCGAGCTAGGGAGAAAAAAAAGTAGATTTACAACATGAAGATAGCTTTCCCTTACTTACCTATAAAAAAATGGTAATTTCACCACTTAATTTTGATGAATCTATGGTGCACATGAGGTGAGGAGGAGGAGGCAGCCGACAAGCTTGGAGAAGGAGGTGGAGGGAATGAAGTGGGGAAAGTGAGTGTGTAGGTGTGGCTGTCCAAAATATCTAGCTGGTCCCAAGTTACTAATGGCGCACCATACAGCCATGCGCCATTAGTAATCCAACATACTAATGGCGCACCTGCTGGCCGTGCGCCATTAGCAGTTTTGCAAAAAAGTAAAAAAATACTAATGGCGCACCGTGGCAGAGTGCGCCATTACTAGTTTAAACTAGTAATGGCGCACTTTGCAAAGGTGCGCCATTAGTAGTTTTGCAAAAAAACAGAATAAAAAAAATACAGTAGTGGCGCACTCTATGGCTGGTGCGCCATTACTAGTTAGAACTACTAATGGCGCACTTTGCCCGGATGCGCCATTAGTATGTTTGGAAAAATGAAAAAAAAATTGTTACTTGTGGCGCACCTTGTGCCTGGTGCGCCATTAGTGTCTTCCACACTAATGGCGCATCACCACATGGTGCGCCATTAGTATATAGTAGTGGCGCACCACTTCTCTGGTGCGCCATTAGTGTCAATTTCATCTGTAGCCCTTTTCCTAGTAGTGGGGTGTTTTGCCGCCCACGGTTGGCGCCCACAGTGTATGAACGGGGCTGACAGGTAGGGCGGTTCTGTCACATCTGAGGGAAGTTACACATCTGCCCCTATTTAAAATATTAGCCTACATCGATTTCGGACGAGGAGAGTTTGTTTTTCCGCCCACCGTGGATGAATGGGGAAATGGAGGGAGAGACACATGTCTTTTGGACGAGCTTGAATCAAATGTGTTTTGCCGCCCATGTTTGGCGCCCACCGTGTCTGAATGGGCCCAGAGGCCGTCGTGTCACGTCTGATTGAAGTTACTAGTCTACCCCTATTGACAGCATTGTAAATCCAGTCGATAAGGATGTCAAGTGTCAGGGGTAAACAGTAATTTCCATCTCGCAAACACTTGCTTCGGGCAGCCCATAAATGATAGTGGGTGTTTAGCCGCTTCGTTCAAAATTTGGGAGAATTAGCATTCACGTTTGCCCTGGGCCCTGGTAACTAAATCCAAATCCAATTTTTATTTGATTACGAATATCCACAGATAATTCTACGTCTTGTTATTTATTTCTTCAAAACCACAACAAATATTTATTCCACCTTTATATATGATTATGATTTAGAAATGTCGTGATCTTCGAATTCAGTGGGTTGGATACACTTTGAGTCAAACAGTTATTTCATCCAATACAATATGCTCACACGAAAAATAGTTCACCTTATGTCAATCATACAAGTACTGAGGATTACCTCGCCTAAAAAATTCGGATCATTACAACACATGGACATCATGGGGGGTCTTACAACATAATCCATTCAGAGACATGACACAACATGCAAGTACAATAATCTAATGACAATTTCAACTGCTATCTAAAGAAGAACTGGGATTACCCTGGGCTTCAGATAGCAGAAGCAGCAGGACCTCCTCCATCTTCAAATGCAACATTCTTACTTCCTCTGATTCTTGGGTTGCTTGCATAATGCGTGCAGCTAATTGCATAATTTCCAGCTTCAAGATCGAGATTACCTCATTCATGGCAGCCACACCATCTCTTTCTGCCTCTAGTAGAGCCTTAAGAACTACAAAATCTATGCTCAGACTGCTCTCCGGCGGTGTTGCCTCTGAACTGCTACCATCTGGTAACATGGATGGCGCACTGCTTCCACAAATAGATTCTGGGGTTGTACATTGTGTCCTAGTGTGAACGGCATCCTAAAAGGTTTCCGCTGGACACAAGTAAGAGATAGTTACCGCATGATCCAGGCAGTAAGCTTACATGGTAAACGACATACAAATTATTGCCGAGCATGGAAACCTATATTTAAATGGTTCGAAGCAGCATCAGCCGAAAAGAAATTAAAATGGTAAGATGAAACTAGGGATGTAAGTGGCAAATAAATGGCATCCGCCAGTCCCATCTAGTTAGTTTTTGCTAGCTCCCTGGTTCATTTTCCTCAAATAACAAAAACTCTTTTGAACTATCATACCACTAGTGGACTTTAATCGGGATTAAACGGGACCCAATTGACATTCCTAGTTGAAAGGGAGTGTACCACCTCTATATTTAAGTTGCCGAGGCATCTAAGCAGTTGAAATAATCTGAGAAAGCACTTAATAGTGCGGCCTCATATAAACTATGAAGACAGTCTTGTGATGAAGTTCATAGGAAAAGTTAAGGACTCAAATGAACTAGGCATGCATTTCTTTACAATAGTACAATAGGCACCGCTGACATATTGCCAACTCAGGTATAGCGTAACAAGTAACAAACAAGCATTCGAATCAAGCAATACAGCAAAGCAGGCAACTGAACTATTTGTTATTCTGTAGGATTACAGTTTGAGGGCACAAGCCAAGAAAGCAGCCCAGACGCATTACATTTCACATGTACTAAAACACACTGGCTTACCATATGTTGATGTGAAGCCTCGCTGCTGTTGCAATGTTCTTTGAAGATATCGTCAGCATCCCGTGGTTGCAAATCTACTTGTTGTAGTTTATTCTACACCCTCTATTTAGGTAAAATTAATTTTAATCACATGCACTGGTTCGAATTGATCATCAATGGTTCATCTAAACTAATGAAAGAAGGGTGCATGCATACACGACAATATATCTGCTTCCCTCTATTTTTATGCTTATTCAAGGTGCCAGCCCCAAAAGAACAAATATTTTGCTTGATGGGGTTGGCAGCTCCATAATTAATAGAAGCATCAAATTCGTCATGCAACTTGGGAAGATCAAGAACACACAAAAAAGTAATGAACAGAGGCTCGGAGCAGTGATGTATTAGCTAGCATAAGAAAATGTAGGGTAAAACGAACAAAAACCAGCGGAACCACATGCTAGTTTGCTCATGTGTAATTAAGCATAGAGAACATGAAGCAGTCTGATGGAACCAATAGGTGGCATGAGAACAACACCATTATCATAAATATAGCATGCAAGAAGTAAAATAGTCGGCAGTGATATCTAGGAAGTACAGTAATACTTAGGACAAAACTAAAGCATATTAACTATATGTGCACTGGTATGTAATTTAGCACATGTAACATGTTCACTGCCAGAAGTATGGCCCTACAGGTGCAAGCAGAATAACGCATCTCATGAAAAACTGAATGACGCCCTGAAGAAATTCAAAGGTGCGGTGCTTATGCTAAGAAAGTGAACGTAGGCGCCGACCGTTGGATAATAGTACCTGATTCTTGGTGGCGTATGGGTATCATTGGCATAATTGATAGCTAACGATCGTCGATGGTGCTCGTGTTGCGGTTGAGTTTGGGCCGGCTGTCGCCGTCGCTGAAGCGGCTCCGGTGCTACGGTTGCGGCGCCTGTCGACATACAAGAAAGCTCATCTGTGGTAAGTGAACAGTTGCACGATAAAGAGAAAAACCGAAGGAGTACAAATCGAAATAACCTGATGAGGCTGCGGCGTCGGTAAAGCAGGGTCGATGGAGTTGAATATGGCGTCCGTGGAGTGGGTCCAGTGTAGTGGATGAAGGCTTCGGCGGGAGCGTTGTACAGTGCTTTCGGTGAGGCGGATCTGTTGCGGCGGACGAGGGCTTGTATGAAGGGCCAGCGAAGGGATGGACGAGGGAGTCAGTGAAGGGCCTACACTATAGTGGACTGAAGGAAATATGCCCTAGAGGCAATAATAATGTTATTATTTTATTTCCTTATATCATGATAAATGTTTATTATTCATGCTAGAATTGTATTATCTGGAAACATAATACTTGTGTGAATACATAGACAAACCAAACGTCACTAGTATGCCTCTACTTGACTAGCTCATTAATCAAAGATGGTTATGTTTCCTAACCATAGACATGTGTTGTCATTTGATTAACGGGATCACATTATTAGGAGAATGATGTGATTGACATGACCCATTCCATTAGCTTAGCACCCGATCATTTAGTATGTTGCTATTGCTTTCTTCATGACTTATACATGTTCCTATGACTATGAGATTATGCAACTCCCGTTTGCCGAAGGAACACTTTGTGTGCTACCAAATGTCACAACGTAACTGGGTGATTATAAAGGAGCTCTACAGGTGTCTCCAAAGGTACATGTTGGGTTGGCATATTTCGAGATTAGGATTTGTCACTCCGATTGTCGGAGAGGTATCTCTGGGCCCTCTCGGTAATGCACATCACTTAAGCCTTGCAAGCATTTCAACTAATGAGTTAGTTGCGAGACGATGTATTACGAAACGAGTAAAGAGACTTGCCGGTAACGAGATTGAACTAGGTATTGAGATACCGACGATCGAATCTCGGGCAAGTAAAATACCGATGACAAAGGGAACAACATATGTTGTTATGCGGTCTGACCGATAAAGATCTTCGTAGAATATGTAGGAGCCAATATGAGCATCCAGGTTTCGCTATTGGTTATTGACCGGAGACGTGTCTCGGTCATGTCTACATTGTTCTCGAACCCGCAGGGTCCGCACGCTTAAGGTTTCGATGACAGTTATATTATGAGTTTATGAGTTTTGATGTACCGAAGTTAGTTCGGAGTCCTGGATGTGATCACGGACATAACGAGGAGTCCCGAAATGGTCGAGACATAAAGATTGATATATTAGACGGCTATATTCGGACACCGGAAGTGTTCCGGGTGATTTCCGAGAAAACCGGAGAGCCGGATGGTTACCGGAACCCTACCGGGAGAAGTAATGGGCCATATGGGCCTTAGTGGAGAGAGAGAGGGGCAGCCAGGGTGGGCCGCGTGCCTTCTCCCCCTGGTCCGAATTGGACTAGGAGAGGGTGGGCGGCGCCCCCCTTTCCTTCTCCCTCCCCACTTCCTTCCCCCTCCTAGTAGGAGTCCTACTCCTACTAGGAGGAGGACTCCTCCTGGCGCGCCAATAGGGGCCGGCCGGCCTCCTCCTCTTGCTCCTTTATATACGGGGGCAGGGGGAACCCCTAGACACACAAGTTGATCCACGTGATTTCTTAGCCGTGTAAGGTGCCCCCTTCCACCATAATCCTCGATAATATTGTAGCGGTGCTTAGGCGAAGCCCTGCGACGGTAGTACATCAAGATCGTCACCACGCTGTTGTGCTGATGGAACTCTACCCCAACACTTTGCTGGATCAGAGTCCGGGGATCATTATCGAGCTGAACGTGTGCTAAAACTCGGAGGTGCCGTAGTTTTGGTGCTTGATCGGTCGGGCCGTGAAGACGTATGACTACATCAACCGCGTTGTGCTAACGCTTCCGCTGTCGGTCTACAAGGGTACGTAGATCACACTCTCCCCTCTCGTTGCTATGCATCACCATGATCTTGCGTGTGCGTAGGAATTTTTTTGAAATTACTATGTTCCCCAAAATGGACGAGGGGGGCGGTTAAGCAGATCCGGTGCGGTGGACCATGATGGCGGTCAAGGAGATCTAGAGCGGTGGACAAGCCAGTCGCTGAAGCGGCTCCGGTGAAGTGGTGAGTTGGCAGTTGGGGGTTCCAAGGTGCGGAAGGTAGATCCGTCGGGGTGTGAGGTCCACCGCTGCGGCAGAGGACTAGATTCGGCGGCTTGCCATGGTTGGGGGGTCGGGGAGGGGAAGGGGAGGGGCTCTGGGGAAGAATGTTGGGGGCAAAGATGGGAAAACAATGGAGTTACCAAAGTAGCCCTTTTCCGTTCATGTGGCAGGGGAAAAACAGGAATATTGCAGGGCTAAACTTTCGGGCGCGAGATATTTCGATGCGAGCGGGAAGTTTGAAAGCTTTTGGCGCCTGAAATTATATTATGCTCTTGTACATCCGACTATGATATCATGGCCGAGAATTTATTTATTTTGCACAGAAAAAAGTGCAAGTTTTGAAAATCAATGTCTCCAACTCGAAACTTAGATTGTCCATTCAATTCAAATATGGATCGTTGAGCTACTACAAGCAAATACCATAATACGGTCCAATTCAAATGAAATTCCAAATGAGTTTATCCTAAATATGATGACAAAAGCAAAAATGTGTATGTGTATGAATAAAGTGGATGATTATAAAGTTTGAACATGCCCGTATGTGTATATCTCTAGGTTTGATATATGAATTTGAAATCACAAAATCCCGCTTAAAAATGTACCTCTGTTTAAATGAATTACAAAAGCTAATGATGGAGTCAAATTCCAAAATTCCAATCTTAGGTTTGTAATTCTGGTACATCAAGGTATATCACGCATGTTCAAAAGTATCATTATCTCATAGTCCAGACTGTGAAACAAATTGATCAACCATGAGTGCACACACTATTGACCATGTATATCTCAATTACGCTAAAGTCCCTCAAATATAGACACCTGACTCTTTATCTGAAGCCACCCCCCCCCCTCGTCGCCCCCCACACACAGAGAGAGAAGTCGTTCTCTCCCCCAAACACCAACACACGAGCACATTAACACCCTTCTCTCTTCTAAGGTCCGGACCCTAATATAGGTCTCTATCACTTTGTCTCTTAGGCATGCACACATCTCTTCCCCCACTGTCTAGATAGGTCTCCCGGCATCTTTCTTTCCGAACCACACGCACTATGTAGAGTGTATCTTTCCCATACACACAAAACGTCGCCCCTGAATATCTATGTCCCTAGTTATGTGCTTCTCGCACACTCACCTCACACACCACCCCCATTGCAAACAAGCACACTTTGTCTCCTTGTGCACCACTCTCCTCTTTCTATCTCTCCCACATGCGGACCCGCCCCAGCTCCTCCATGTATACATATATGTCGTGACTCTTTCCATAGCTCCCTAATGTATCATCGTTCTCGATCTCGCACATTGTTCTCTACACCATCTATTCTAGATCTCTCATGAAGTCCCTATGACACACATAATGACTCGCTTCCCTTGCGTCTCCATACATAGGCCAATTTCAAACAACATCAACATTGTCTCCCTATCTATACGCCATTTATGGACACAAACGCCCCCTCTCTCGCCCCCACTCTTCTTCTTCTCTCTCTCTCCGTCGCTAGCTCTCTCTCTCTCTCTCGCTCTCGCTCTCACACCCCTCTACCACACACACTCGATGTCTCTTCCAAATAGTTTGCTCCCCCCGCCCGCACCCATGCTATCCCGCTACTACACATGTCACACCATTCCCCCTTCCCTTATACTAGGTTTACATCATTAGTGGTCTCTCTACTCCACATACAAACACTCCCTCTCACACACAAATGCGCGCACAAACACACACAGACACGCACAAACACCCATTAATCTGGATCCTCATCTCTCCCCATGTCCGCATGTGTATCTCACACACTCACTCTCTAATTATGTATATGTGTCTCCATGTTACACAACACAAAGCCCCATGTACATGTCTCTCTCTATCCTCCACACACATAGACACAAAGAATATGTTATCATTGCCTCAATCTCTAGACATATCACACACGCACACTGTCTCTCTCTCTCTCGCAAACATGCTCAACAAGGGTTTCCCCGTGAATAACTTACCGTCTATTCATCAACAGTCGTGATAGTACGGCGAACACGAGACGTGAAAAAGAATAAATCTACATGTGCTTAGACCACCTAGTATGACTACTAGGACTAGAGCAATCCAAAAAGCGTGCCGCCGTCACCCCCTCCTTATCAGCGACGGGAAAACCTTTGTTTTACACAGTCGAGAAGTCATTGTGCTAGGGCCTCACATGCTGAGGCGTTGAATAGAATGTAGATGCTAGTTCATGGAAACAAGTATCGATAATACGTTTGTATCTCCATACTTATATTTCTTCTCTTATAAAAAAACTGAGTTGGTGATGATGGTACGCGTGCCATCTTGCAATATAGACCGTCCGATCTATATCTGACGGATGGAAATTAAACTAATAGATACCCGCACCCCTCTCCACATATGCAGACAAGGCCTTCCCTCGTTCATCCTTATCTCCAACAACCTCATTGTTGAGCAATTAAGAAAGGAAGCCTCTAGAACAAACTGGCCCGATGGCCGCTGCCGGCGTCGTCAATCCCCATGCCTCCGCTCAGTCCGACCACCAATCACCACCACGCCCCACTCCTCTTCACCTCCTATTTATCGAGATATCATTAGTTTTTACACATGGGATTACTCCCGCATGGGTCAATCACAACAAGTGTTTTATAAAAAAATGCATCTTGATGTTCCGTGCAATGCACGAATCTTCCTAGTACTCCTACAGAACACTAAGTTGGTGATGATGGTGTGTGTGCCATCCGTCGTTTGTGACCATTAGATCTACATCTAACGACTGTGAGGTAAGTTGTTGCCTTTTCTCAACAACATCCCACTTGTCTACCAATTTACAGAAAAACCCATAATTAGTATCTTAAAACCAACCACATCCCTCCCTGACCTCACCAAAACAGCCCAAGGAATATATTCTAATTGAAACATAATATATCTCTAGTGATATATGTATATCAAAATTAGAGTGTTTTCTATCAAGCTTGTGAATAAGTATTATTCTAATTATGATTTGCTGCAACACACATGAACATTGCTAGTATTTCCAACCATGCAATTTTTTTCCTAGTATTCCATAGTTTCGAGTTTTCCATCAAGATATTAGTCACTCATGGTTGATAATTACTTTCAATCATGTACACATATGCACTATGTAACTAGCCTTGCTTATTGGCTTCCAAAGCTTAACTTTCACTCCTACTTACAATATGTAGAGTATTTAACAAAAAACTACCACTTTCAACCAGCCCTAGGAAGAATCTATTGTACAAAAAATAGCAAAAACATACCCAAAATTTCTTAATCCACGCCAAAAACTACTACCTAGTACTCCCTCCATCCCACAATGTAAGACGTTTTTGCAAGCTAGTTTAGCTTGCAAAAACATCTTATATTATGGGACAGAGGGGGTACCGATTAGGTTAGTTTAAACCCATTTATGACAGAGTTAGCCCACACGTCCATGCTGACGAGGCAGCTTAAACCAACACATTTTGTTTGACCATTGACACAAGGGACCCACATCTGAACTTCTATCCTATTATTCCCCCTCAAATCATTATTTTTTCCTGAACATTACTTCAAACAGTACTGATGCGTGTTCGTCGGTGGTGCCGGTGATGAGCGAGTTGGCCGTCGCTCCGCCGGACGGGCCGGACGCCGCACTGGCCTCCGCACGGGTTGGCAGGCTGGCCCGAGCATGACTCACGAGCAAGCAAGCCGCTGCGCTGGCCTTCGCTAGAGCCAGATGGTTGGCCTTATCGCGGTGCTCGTGAGCAAGCTGCCACGCCGCAGTGCCAATCTAGCTAGCAAACCTTGCAGACAAGCAGCTGGACGGAGCTATCTTGGCTAGCTAGCGACCGCGAGTGCCTGACGGAGCTGGCATCTGGGCTCCCGCAAGATGGGCTCTGCACCACCGGCGGTTTTGACCTTGACTTCTGCTGCCGGCGGTAGCTGCGTCCCATGGCCGAGGATGACTAGGTGGATGGGCCGGAGGTAGGAGGTCACTCGGGGATTTTTATGTAGACTGACATGTAGGTCCCACAAATCATTACGCCCGGTCGAATATAAGGCGTTGACTTAATGGGTGACATGGGCCCTGTTTGGATACTCTAAGTCAGAGGTTAGAGTTAGATTCTAACCCCGAACTAACTCTAACCAAAGTGGTGTTTGCATGGCAGGGTTAGATTGACGAGAAATGTATCCAAACAGGGCCATGGGTTGAAACGTGCCTATAACGACACTTTGTAGAGTAGTCGTTTCTTGGTAGGGCTGGTTGGTAAGAGCATGTACAATGGTTGATAAGGTAGTCTTATCTAAAGTCTGCCACGTATGCAAGTGGTAGTAATTTCTTGGCATTATTAGTGCTTTCTTGCATTATTAGGGGTTTCTTGTAAGGAACGATGTACTACTAGCGACAAAAGGCGATTCTAGGTTGCATTGTACTCCAATGAGTACTACTAGTGGTCGTGGGAGTGTATACCTTGTTTTGTGGGTTCGATCCTGGCCGAATGCACGGTGGCCTTTTTTTTAAATAGTAACTTTGCTGCGAGCCAATATTTTACACAGGTAGTTTGAGTTTTGAAGTCAAACGGACGTGTGGCATCACAATCTGGGTGCACTGGATAGCCTAGCCACGTGAACGGGTTTTCCTTCCCAGCATCTCGTGGCTCGCGTGCTCGCCCTAGACGCACCTCGCTTGCAGCTTCCTCATCAGCTAGTAGCATATTTAAAGTAGCGCCTCCCAATTAAGCCCGAGGAGTCGGAAAAGCCTAGCGGGGCATTGGGAACTGTGCAATATGGCTCTGTACGTAAAGTGCTCTACTACTACTCTGTAGCTTGTGGTGTTCCACGCATGGACTTCACTCCATTATCGGCTCTACTATAAAAGAAATTCCTCTTGACGTGTTTTTTAAACAGAGGCAAAAGCTTTGCTTCATCTCATTCATAAAGAAGGAACTACTGATAAAATTCGACGAGATCCATTAAACCTCCACAAATGGAAGCGAAAAGCCTAGTCTCGCTGTATCAAATAACTCAAATGTTTTTCCCTCGCTGTAACCGTCGCTGATAAACAGGCTGCTAGTGTGTGCGTGAGAGGAGCGGCTGAGTAGGCCAGCTACGTGAGAGGAGCGGCTGAATAGAGCACCGAGAGTACCCACTAGGCCACTACGCAGGTGTACTTTCCTTGCATTGATAGTCCAACAACGGTTCTAGAGAACAGTACATAGTACCCTCCACTTCCAACTGTAGCTCCTTGGCCCTGAGATTCAAGAGTTCAAAACTGGTGCACTATACTAGAAGTACAGTACATCGCACTACTAGTTGAGAAAGTAGTACTAGTGCTGCTACAGTACGAGTATGTACTCCTCCGTCACATAATGTAAGACATTTTTTGACACTAGTTGGCGTGTACAAAAGATAGCAAAAACATACCCAAAATTTCTTAATCCACGCCAAAAACTACTAGCTAGTGCCAAAAATTTCTTACTAGTGCTATTATTTACAGTATAATGCAATCCCATAATGTCCCATAATACTAGTACTAGTAGTAAATAATATCCACACCCCTTCGGTAAGGAATGATCTACAGTTGGAAGGGATGAGGCCGTGTGGTTACTACGCTCTTATCTCCTCCTCGCCAGTTCCCCTCCCCCCGAAGAGAAGGCAGTTCGTCGCAGCTCCCATGGATTCGCCAGGAGGTTCTCCTCCTCCTCGAGGCTGGGAGACCTTGGACGACGATCCTCTGGGAGAAATTGCACGCCGCTCCAACGTCCTCACCGCCGGAAGACTCGGTGCTTCCTGCACCAACTTTTTCAAGACGGTGCTTAAAAAGGCTTGGGAAAAGGCCATGCTTGTTGGTCTTCCATGTGTCCTCGAGGAGAAGGTTCTTTGATGGGACAATCCTTCGAACAGTCCACCGCTCCCTGGCCATGGTTGCACGTTGACTCTGCTAGAGTTGCCGATGTTGAGAGGTAGTCGGATTTTGTCCGATGAGCAGGTCAGTAATGGAGTTTGATCATGTAGTACTTAGTTATTCTATTTCCATCCCATAATTTCTCCACTACCCACCATCTTATATATAGGTCTGGGTCAGTGCCAACGAAGATTGGCTTGCATACCTCTAGCCGGATACCACCATCATTTTGCACAATATCCACAGCAGTGCGGCCGTTCGGGTAGACCCCTTCTCCACCATTGGGATCGGCCTTCCGGACTGGCTGGCTTGAATACGTATGATGATGCCTACATGAGATTGAAGAAGATAGCAATTGCGGACCCGCCGACAAAGTGATGCGGCTATGAAGATTACTATCTCATCGCGGTGTTCGACATAAGGATTGTCATCAATGCAAGAGGCAGTAACGGTAGAGGCTGGCGCATGTTGGTGGCGGCAGATTTGTACCCCTACACGTTCGAAGACACCGTGCGCCATCTAGGCCACATCTTCGCAGTGACAAGCTAGGGGACTTTTTTCATCTGGTTGCCATCCTACAGTATGGGAGATTACAAACGGAATGCACAAACCATCATTTGCATCCCTAACGGTACTCCATTATTTTGCACGGACCAGTCATCCCGGGATCAAAATAAGATTGCTGATCCTGGATGTGGATTTGCATCCGCGATTCGGTCGAACCTGGAACCTTGAAGCTGACTTTGGCATATTGGGATCAACTATCTTAGTAGCCGTTACCCATGGTACCTGTCGGTGTCAAAACCGGCGGATCTCGGGTAGGGGGTCCCGAACTGTGTGTCTAAGGCGGATGGTAACAGGAGGCAGGGGACACGATGTTTACCCAGGTTCGGGCCCTCTTGATGGAGGTAATACCCTACGTCCTGCTTGGTTGTTCTTGATAATATGAGTTGTACAAGAGTTGATCTACCACGAGATCAAAGAGGCTAAACCCTAGAAGCTAGCCTATGGTATGATTGTATGTTGTCCTACGGACCTAAACCCTCCGGTTTATATAGACACCGGAGGGGGCTAGGGTTACACAAGGTCGGTTACAAAGGAGAAGATATACATATCCGCATTGCCTAGCTTGCCTTCCACACCAAGTAGAGTCCCATGCGGACACGGGACAAAGTCTTCAATCTTGTATCTTCATAGTCCAACAGTCCGGCCAAAGGATATAGTCCGGCTGTCCGGAGACCCCCTAATCCAGGACTCCCTCATTAGCCCCTGAACCAGGCTTCAATGACGATGAGTCCGGCGCATAGTGTTGTGTTCTGCATTGCAAGGCGGTTCCTCCTCCGCATACATCATGGAAGATTTTTGAATATAAGGACAATGTAGAGAGAATAATATTTCCACAAATCTAATCTGCTGACATGTTTTGATAGCACGACATTACGCCATGGCCCGGTTATTATTCAAACCGCTTTTCTCAACCAGCTCTGCACATATCATGAGGCAGTTTTCTTGACACGTCTTGTCAAAGCAGAGATCGTGTTCCCCTTAACACGGGATTCTCATCAATACGGACATGTGTAACCCAACTGCGTCATCAATTATGGCGCCTGGGGAATAAGCGATTTTACCAGGCAAGTGGGGAGACACATTGCCTCTTCCGCCCTTATAAAGGGGCAAGGATTTACTTTTTTCACCCACGTCATCTTCCTCCTCGCTTACCCATTCCCGCACACTCGAGCTCTAGCGCCCAAGCTCGCGTTCTTCTTCTCAAACCACTCCAAGCATGTCTGGAGTAGGAGGCAAGTGGATGGTCTCCTCCGTCGCGAAGGAGAACATCAAAAAGTTACGGGAAGCCGGATATCTGGCCACGGATATCGCGCACCGGCTGCCAGATTCGGGGCAGATCACCCCAACTCCCGAACCCCATGAGAGGGTAGTTTTTCTTACCCATTTTATCCGCGGACTGGGATTTCTCCTCCACCCGTTTTTCCGCGGGCTCATGTTCTACTATGGGCTGGATTATCATGATCTGGCCCCCAACTTCATCCTCAACATCTCGACATTTATCGTTGTGTGCGAGGCCTTCCTCCGCATCAGGCCCCACTTCGGCCTATGGCTGAAAACCTTCAATGTTAAACTGAAGGTAGTGGGTGGCCAGCAAGCAGAGTGCGGAGGCGCCATGGTGGCCAAGATGCCTAATGTCACCTGGCTCGAGGGCACCTATGTGGATACCATAAAGGGGTGGCAATCGGGGTGGTTCTACGTCACCGAGCCTCGCGACTCCAACTGGGTGGCGGCCCCCAAATTTCGATCCGGAATCCCCATGCGGCTCACCTCCTCGAAAGAGAAGGGCCTGTCCTGGGGTTCTTCGATAGAGTTGACCGGACTCCAGACTTGCATCCAAAACATGACGAGCAGAAAAATCAAGATTGTCAATGTGGTCCAGGTTATGCTCTTCCGCCGGGTCCTTCCGTGCCAAAGACGGGCATTCAATTTATGGGAGTTTCACTCGGCCAAGCACCAGACGCTGCGAGAGCTCTATGACACGACGCACGAGGACGTCTGGAGGGTGCTGTTCAAGAGTGCCAAGATTCCTCCCCCCCTCAATGAGGACCACGGACTCAGCGAAAAGTGCCGCACCAATTCGGTAGGCTTTTTATATCTCTGAGGGTATTTATTTGCCCCGGTTTAGTTGTGTGCAGCATCTGAACTTCCATGTCATTAACAGGACTGGATAGAGACGGCGGAGCAACTTGATAGCCCAACCCCGCTGCCCGAAGATCATGCAGACGCTCTTCTAACAAAGATGTTGACTCCGGCACCCTACGAGGTTCCGGAAAATAAGACCAATAAGAAGGCCGCGGGGACCCGAAAGGGTCTCTGGCGTAAGCTTGTATAGGAGTCATCGAACGATGACTCCGATGCGCACTCCTCCCACCGAAATGAGGAGGAGGAGGAGAAAAGTTCTCCCCCCAGCCGGGGCAGATAAGAAAAGGAAGGTCGACCCATCCGGGGAGGCCGAAGGGTCCAAGAAGGGAAGGACCCTCCCTCCGGACTACGACACAATGGTCGCCGACTGCGGCGACGAGTGGCTACTCAGGGTCAAGCCCCTGGCGAAATCATAAGTGTCCGGACACCATAGTACTTCATGGTATGTTTTATTGCACTGCCTCTCCTCATGCCGAACATGATTATGCAGTCCGTCCCGAGCTCATCTCGACGTACCCTCGTCGAGCGACTCTTTGGACTTGTCGGATATGAACATCGGTTCTCTTCCGACCGCTTCCACCCCTCGCCCTACGGATAACGCCAAGGTGTTGTCCCAAAAGGCACCGAGCCAAGGGGAGGTGGTCCTGGGGGCGCCTCGCGGCGACTCTTCGGACCCTAGGTACTAAGGGAGCGAGGCTCCTATCGGCTTCAAGTTCGGGCCCCAGCTGGACACTGCGCCGGAACCTTCAATGGTTCCGGACTCCGGCAGGCGGTCCCCCGTCAAGGGGGGCCAACCATCCGTGCCGGTGTCCTCTGTCCAACCAGAGGCACCGGACAACCTGCTGGAAGCGCTTCACAGCGCTTCCATCGTAGAAGAGCACCGCACTATCATGAGTGCGGTGGTCGAGAAGGTTCAATCTGCCAAAAACAGACCGACCGAAGCTTGCTCCAGCCTCCTAACAGGCTTTGAGGTAAGCAATCAAAATATAAGAAAATATTACCACATAGATAGTAGCCCCTGATGCTCTGTTCAGGGTTCGCGAAGAAAATCCGAATAGAGGATCAAATGATGACTCAGGAGTCTAATTAGAGTATGTCTATGTGTATGTTCAGGCTTCACTGCTGGCCGCTGCCGCACGTACTGCGGAGGTCTCTGTGCTGAAGCAGGACCTGAAGCGGTCCGACGACGAGCTCGGCCTTACCAAGAGGCAGCTCAAAGAGAGCAAAGGTAAGAAATACCCCTGTCTATATAGTTAAAAAGAAGTTCGGGTGTAAAGTAATAAGATCATCATGGATTTGTCAGGGGCCACGACCGAGGTGGTGACCCTGAGGAAGACATTGTCCGAGGCTGAAGACAAAGTGGCCAAAGAACGCATTGAACGGGAGAAGCAAGAAGCCCGAGTAGGCGAGGTGCAGCAAGAGATCGAGGCTCTCGCCAAAAAGCACGAGTCCTTGGAGCTTGACTCTAAGACGTGAGAGTCCGAGCTCGCGCAGGCACTTGAATGCGCCCGGAGCGCCAAGGCCGAAGCCCACAAGGCCCTCTAGGAGATTGACGCGGTGAAGAAGATA
The DNA here is from genome assembly GCF_018294505.1 of Triticum aestivum. Taxonomy (NCBI): domain Eukaryota; kingdom Viridiplantae; phylum Streptophyta; class Magnoliopsida; order Poales; family Poaceae; genus Triticum; species Triticum aestivum. Next base: position 71,943,033 of record NC_057806.1, on the reverse strand, counting down.
GCAGCGGGTAAGGCATTCATTATGCAAAGCAAGCACGTGAAGGAGACTTTCCTTTTTCTTACCTGAGTTCGGAGCTCTCCAGGAGCGCTTGCAGATCTTCCCCGCAGTGTACTGGATGCCACGGAGTTTTATCGGGCTGAGGAGGGGAGCTCAACAGAGAAGTTGTTCTGGTCTCAGTATACTGGGACCGAACACCCCGTGCCTTTGAGTGACCAGCTGAAGCAGTTGGTCGAGCTTCACAAGGCGGCCGAACAGGCCATGAGGGGCCTTATAGTCCGGATGTGGCCTGGCGAGCCCCTGTCCGACAGCTACTTCGGTCTGGTGAGGCAGCTTGTGGAAGCCTGCCCACGGCTTGAAGTCATCAAGCGGTTTGTCTGCATCGAGGGTGCACGCAGGGCTTTTGCCCGAGCGAAGGTGCACTGGGCGAAGCTGGACGTCGTGAAGCTGGTGAAGGAGGGGCCGCCGGAGGGCAAGGAGCATCGCTAACCCGAGAATTATTATGAAAGTGTCCTGAAGGGTTCTCGCCTAGTGGCAGATGAGTGTGCCAAGGATGTAATTTTTTAATGAACATGCTCATGTGATCCTGTAATATGAAACGAGTTCGTTTGTGCCATGCGACACTTTCTTAATTTAAAATATTACCTTCTATGCGGCCGTTTATAAAATCTGAGAGTTGGCCAATCGTCGGCTTCTGCCCCCATGTAACTAGTACTGGGGTGTTCGGGATAAACCTGAGCACTCTTTACCCCAATTTTGGGTCCTTTAAGGGAGGTGTTCAGCGCAACGAACCAGGCAATCGGACTATAATGCTTTATCACTCTCACTTAGCCATAGAAGTCTATGATTTTAAATTTTGGCGAAGCCCCTGGTATTCGGAGCGCCGAATTTGGGGCCCTATACACGCCTAAGCCGGACAAGGCCGACTCCTCGCCCAAAGCGGAAAAAGTCTTTAAGGACTTGAGACCTCTCGAACAGTGACCAGTCTCTCGCCTTATCATGACAGTCAGTTTTTGGCTTTCTCTAGTTAGGTGCTCGTCCGGAAGAACCGGGACACAATTGCAGTAGTTCTCAAACCGCTACCTTAGCCGATATAGCGGAACGTAAGGTACCAAAGCATGGGAGCCGGGCAACCCAACATTTGAGCAAAGACATGATCCGGAGCTGATGTATATAATGCTATAAGTTCGGGGTGCCCCACTGTCAAAAGTGTTCGGACTTCTTGCACCGTATTATGGGGTAAACGAGAACCCCTGGCGAACTGACCGTACCCGAACGTGCGGGTGCGGATTGTCGTAAGTGGACATATAAGAGAAAGAGAAAAACTTAAATAATGCAATGAGAGATTAATGATATGCATTGTTATGTAAATAATACATCGAAGCGTACTTGGTACAGGTAGTGCAATAAGCATAAAGTAGGATAATTCGAAATGTCCTATCCCAGGGCAAGCTATGCATAAATAGTGAAAAGCGGGTATATCAATTATTACTAGAGACCACCTGGCGGTTCCCATGTTCATCTTAGCTTCTTGCCGCCTTGGTTGTTGCTTCCGGAATGTGTCCGACAATCGTACTGCCGGAAAGGGCTTCCAGAGAGTTAGGCCCTGAAAGAGAGAAGGAATGACAAAGGTATACAGCCCCTAGTGCGGTTAAGCCACAATGCGGGGCATGTCCTGATCGTGCCCCGCCTATGTTGATGGTATTTTCAATGCGTAGTTATGTACGCGTGGCACGGATTTCGTTGCTTCACTGGGACTGGGACGGGGGCCGAACTGCTAGGCGAGCTCTGATCGTGCCAGGCAATCCTATTGCAGCTTGTTCCGGACTCGCTTGAAGGTGTCCGGGGGCTGTGACGCCGAATGAGTGGTCTACCTGAACAGGCTGCTTTGTGCTTCTGCTGCAAGGGCCGCAATGTGCTCTTCCGTACAAAGCGAGCGTTCTGTGTTTCCATTTACTGTTATGACCCCGCGAGGTCCTGGCATCTTGAGCTTGAGGTATGCATAATGTGGCACTGCATTGAATTTTGCAAATGATGTCCGCCCGAGCAATGCATGATAGCCACTGTGAAACGGGACGATGTCGAAGATTAACTCTTCGCTTCGGAAGTTGTCCGGTGATACTAAGACCACTTCTAGAGTGATTGAGCCTATGCAATGGGCCTCTACACCTGGGATGACGCCTTTAAAGGTGGTTTTGCTTGGTTTGATCCTCGAGGGATCGATACCCATTTTTTGCACTTTATCCTGATAAAGCAGGTTTAGGCTACTGCCGTCGTCCATAAGGACTCGAGTGAGGTGAAATCCGTCACTGATGGGGTCTAGGACTAGTGCGGCGGATCCACCATGACAGATGCTAGTGGGGTGGTCCCTATGATCGAAGGTGATCCGGCAAGCAGATCACGGGTTGAACTTTGGGGCGACGGGCTCCATCGCATAGACATCCCTTAGTGCATGCTTCCGCTCCCTCTTGGGAATGTGGGTTCGTATATCATGTTCACCGTCTTCAATTGTGGGGGAAACCCCTTTTGTCCTCCTGTGTTCGACGGCTGGGGCTCCTCCTCATCGTCGCTATGCAGCCCTGTGTCCTTGTTTTCGGCATTTAACTTGCCGGCCTGCTTGAACACCCAGCATTCTCTATTGGTGTGATTGGCTGGCTTGTCGGGGGTTCCATGGATTTGAGACGAGCGGTCTAGTATGCGATCCAGACTGGATGGAGCCGGAGTATTTCTTTTAAATGGCTTTTTCCGCTGACCGGATGTAGAGCCTCTGAATCCGGCATTGACTATTGTATCTTCAGTGTTATCGCCGTTATTGCGGCGCTTTGGTCTGTTACGATGTTGCCTACCGTTAACATCTTTGGTAACCGAGGTATCCGGATTCCTCGATGCGTTGTTGCTGCGAGCCAGCCAGCTGTCCTCGCCCGCGCAAAAGCGGGTCATGAGTGTCGTGAGGGCTGCCAAAGATTTCGGCTTCTCCTGGCCGAGGTGGCGGGCGAGCCACTCGTCGCGGATGTTATGCTTGAATGCCGCTAGGACCTCTGCATCCGGACAGTCTACAATTTGATTTTTCTTAGTCAGGAACCGTGTCCAGAATTGTCTGGCCGATTCCCCTGGCTGCTGGGTTATGTGGCTCAAGTCATCAGCATCTGGTGGCCGCACATAAGTACCCTGGAAGTTGTCAAGAAATGCGTCTTCCAGATCCTCCCAACTGCCGACGGAATCTGCTGGCAAGCTATTCAGCCAATGCCGAGCTGGTCCTTTGAGTTTTAGTGGGAGGCACTTGATGGCATGTAGATCATCACCACGAGCCATATGGATGTGAAGGAGGAAATCCTCAATCCATACAGCGGGATCTGTTGTTCCATCGTATAATTCGATATTTACGGGTTTGAAACCCTCCAGGAATTCATGATTCATAACTTCATCAGTGAAGCATAGGGGTTGTGCGGCACCTCTGTGTCGGGCTATATCCCGACGTAGTTCGTATGAGTCTTGTCTGCTGTATTTGGCCCGGCCGGATTTACTCTTGGTGTATCCGACGCGACGATCATCGTCCCATGTGGACGCACGTGCCCGTGTCCCGTATATTGACCTTGCGATTTTTGCCTTACTGTCCAAGATGTCTCATAGGTCCTTTGTGTTGCTGATACGTCTCCAACGTATCTATAATTTTTGGGTGCTCCATGCTATATTATCTACTGTTTTGGACTATATTGGGCTTTATTTTCCACTTTTATATTATTTTTGGGACTAACCTATTAACCGGAGGCCCAGCCCAGAATTGCTGTTTTTTTGCCTATTTCAGTGTTCCGGATAAACAGAATATCAAACGGAGTCCAAACGGAATAAAATCTTCGGAAACGTGATTTTCCCACCGAACGTGATCCAGGAGACTTGGACCCTACTTCAAGGGATCAAAGAGGTGGTCACGAGGGTGGGGGCGCGCCCCCCTGCCTCGTGGGCCCCTCGGTGCTCCACCGACGTACTCCTTCCTCCTATATATACACACGTACCCCCAAATGATCAGAATAGGAGCCAAAAACCTAATTCCACCGCCGCAACTTTCTGTATCCATGAGATCCCATCTTGGGGCCTGTTCCAGAGCTCTGCCAGAAGAGGTCCGTCATCACGGAGGCATCTACATCATCCTAGCCCTCCGAAGAAGTGTGAGTAGTTTACCTCAGACCTTCGGGTCCATAGTTAGTAGCTAGATGGATTCTTCTCTCTCTTTGAATCTCAATACAAAGTTCTCCCCCTCTCTCGTGGAGATCTATTCGATGTAATCTTCTTTTTGCGGTGTGTTTGTTGAGATCGATGAATTATGGGTTTATGATCAAGTCTATCTATGAATAATATTTGAATTTTCTCTGAATTCTTTTATGCATGATTGGTTATCTTTGCAAGTCTCTTCGAACTATCCGTTTGGTTTGGCCAACTAGATTGGTAGTTCTTGCCATGGGAGAAGTGCTTAGCTTTGGGTTCGATCTTGCGGTGTCCTTACCCAGTGACCGAAGGGGCAGCAAGGCACGTATTGTATCGTTGCCATCGAGGATAACAAGATAGGGTTTATTTCATATTGCAGGAATTTATCTCTCTACATCATGCCATCTTTCTTAAGGCGTTACTCTGTTTTTAACTTAATACTCTAGATGCATGCTGGATAGCGGTCGATGAGTGGAGTAATAGTAGTAGATGCAGAATTGTTTTGATCTACTTGTCATGGACATGATGCCTATATACATGATCATGCCTAGATATTCTCATAATTATGCTCAATTCTATCAATTGCTCAACAGTAATTTGTTCACCCACCGTAGAATACTTATGCTCTTGAGAAGCCACTAGTGAAACCTATGGCCCCCGGGTCTATTCTCATCATATCAATCTCCATCACTTTTATATTGTTTTTCTATTTACTTTGCTTTTACTTTTTACTTTGCATCTTTATATCAAAAATACCAAAAAAATTCTATCTATCAGATCTCACTCTCATAAGTGACCGTGAAGGGCTTGACAACCCCTAATTGTGTTGGTTGTGAGTAGCTATCGCTTTGTGCAGGTACGAGGGACTTGAGCGTGGGCTCCTACTGGATTGATACCTTGGTTCTCAAAAACTGAGGGAAATACTTACACTACTCTGCTGCATCATCCCTTCCTCTTCGGGGAAAACCAACGCAAGCTCAAGACGTAGCAAGAAGGATTTGTGCCGCCGTTGCCGGGGAGTCTACGCAAAAAGTCAATATACCAAGTACCCATCACAATCCCTATCTCTCGCATTACATTATTTGCCATTTGCCTCTCGTTTTCCTCTCCCCCAATTCACCCTTGCTGTTTTATTCTCCCTCTCTCTATCCTCCCTCTCTGTTTGCCTCTTTTGTCTGCTTGCTGTTTGTTTGCTCGTGTGTTAGATTGCTTGTTTGTCATAATGGCTCAATATACTACCAAATTGTGTGACTTCACCAATACCAATAATAATGATTTCCTTAGCACTCCGATTGCTCCTCTTACCGATGCTGAATCTTGTGAAATTAATACTGCTTTGTTGAATCTTGTTATGAAAGATCAATTCGCCGGCCTTCCTAGCGAAGATGCCGCTACTCATCTGAATAGCTTCGTTGATTTATGTGATATGCAAAAGAAAAAAGATGTCAATAATGATGTCTTTAAATTGAAGCTATTTCCTTTTTCGCTTAGAGATCGTGCTAAAGCTTGGTTTTCGTCTTTGCCTAAAAATAGTATTGATTCATGGAACAAATGCAAAGATGCTCTTATCTCTAAGTATTTTCCTCCCGCTAAGATCATCTCTCTTAGAAACGATATTATGAACTTTAAACAACTTGATCATGAACATGTTGCACAAGCTTGGGAGAGAATGGAATTAATGATACATAATTGCCCTACTCATGGTTTGAATTTGTGGATGATTATACAAAATTTTTATGCCGGATTGAATTTTGCTTCTACAAATCTTTTATATTCGGCCGCGGGAGGCACTTTTATGGAAATCACTTTAGGAGATGCTACTAAACTCCTAGATAATATTATGGTTAATTATTCTCAATGGCATACTGAAAGAACTTCTAATAAAAAGGTGCATGCAGTAGAAGAAATTAATGTGTTGAGTGGAAAGATGGATGAACTTATGAAATTATTTGCTACTAAGAGTGTTTCTTCTGATCCTAATGATATGCCTTTGTCTACTTTGATTGAGAATAACAATGAATCTATGGATGTAAATTTTGTTGGTAGGAATAATTTTGGTAACAACGCTTATAGAGGAAATTTTAATCCTAGGCCATATCCTAGTAATCCTTCTAATAATTATGGGAATTCCTACAACTACTCTTATGGAAATTATAATAAGATGCGCTCTGATTTTGAATCTAATATTAAAGAATTTATTTCTTCACAAAAGAATTTAGTTGCCATGATTGAAGAAAAAATGCTTAAGATTGATGATTTGGCTAGGAACGTTGATGCTTTGAAACTTAGATCTATTCCACCTAAGCATGATATCAATGAGTCTCTTAAAGCCATGAGAATTTCAATTGATGAGTGTAAATAAAGAACCACTAGGATGCGTGCTTCCAAAGATGCCTTTATTAAAGCGTGTTCTTCCTATTCCTATGAAAGTAATGATGAAGATCTAAAAGTTATTGATGTGTCTCCCATTAAATCTTTATTTTGCAATATGAATCTTGATGAAACTGAATATGATCTTCCTTTACCTAGAAGGCATTCTAAAAATTTGGAGTATTTAGATCTTAATGATGAAATTGATGAAAGTGGGATTGAAAGAAATAGAAATCTAGATGTTGCTAAACCCACTCTATTGGATTTCAAGGAATTTAATTATTAAAATTGCTCTTTGATTGATTGCATTTCCTTGTTGCAATCCGTGCTAAATTCTCCACATGCTTATAGTCGAAATAAAGCCTTCACTGAACATATAGTTGATGCCTTGATGCAATCTTATGAAGAAAAACTTGAGTTGAAAATTTCTATCCCTAGAAAACTTTATGATGAGTGGGAACCAACTATTAAAATTAAAATTAAAGATCATGATTTTTATGCTTTGTGTGATTTGGGCGCTAGTGTCTCTACTATTCCCAAGACTTTGTGTGATTTACTAGATTTCCGTAATTTTGATGATTGCTCTCTAAACTTGCATCTTGCGGATTCCACTATTAAGAAACCTACGGGAATAATTAATGATGTTCTTATTGTTGCAAATAGGAATTATGTGCCCGTAGGTTTCATTGTTCTTGATATAGATTGCAATCCTTCTTGCCCTATTATTCTTGGTAGACCTTTCCTTAGAACGGTTGGTGCGATTATTGATATGAAGGAAGGGAATATTAGATTTCAATTTCCATTAAAAAAGGCCATGGAACACTTTCCAAGAAAGAAAATAAAATTACCATACGAAACTATCATGATAGCCACTTATGGATTGCCTACCAAAGATGGCAATACCTAGATCTATTCTTGCTCATTATGCCTAGCTAGGGGCGTTAAATGATAGCGCTTGTTGGGAGGCAACCCAATTTTATTTTTATTCCTTGATATTTTCTACTGTTTAGTAATAAATAAATTATTTAGACTCTCTTTAGGTTGTGTTTTTTTGTGTTTAATTAGTGTTTGTGCCAATTAGAACCGTTGGGAAGACTTGGGGAAAGTCTTGTTGAACTTGCTGTAAAAAACAGAAACTTTAGCGCTCACGAAAACAGCTTCCATTTTTATTTGAGGAGTGATATTTAGTTAATTATTTTTTCAGATGATTAATAGATAAATTCCTCACGTCCAGCAATTTATTTTAGAATTTTTGAGGTTCCAGATCTTGCGCTAGCTACAGATTACTACAGACTGTTCTGTTTTTGACAGATTCTGTTTTTCGTGTGTTGTTTGCTTATTTTGATGAATCTATGGCTAGTAAAATAGTTTATAATCCATAGAGAAGTTGGAATACAGTAGGCTTAACACCAATATAAATAAAGAATGAGTTCATTACAGTACCTTGAAGTGGTCTTTTGTTTTTTTTCGCTAACGGAGCTCACGACTTTTCTATTTTGAGTTTTGTGTTGTGAAGTTTTCAAGTTTTGGGTGAATTCTTTTGATGGATCATGGAACTAGGAGTGGCAAGAGGCTAAGCTTGGGGATGCTCATGGCACCCCCAAGATAATACAAGGACACCAAAAAGCTAAATCTTGGGGATGCCCCGGAAGGCATCCCCTCTTTTCGTCCACTTCCATCGGTAATTTACTTGGAGCTATATTTTTATTCACCAACATGATATGTGTTTTGCTTGGAGCATCTTGTATTATTTGTGTCTTTGTTTGCTAGTATACCACAATCATCCTTGCTGTACACACCTTTTGATAGAGCCATACATGAATTAAAATTTGATAGAATACTCTATGTGCTTCACTTATATCTTTTGAGCTAGATTATTTTGCTCTATGTGCTTCACTTATATCTTTTGAGCTTGATAATTTTGCTCTATGTGCTTCACTTAGATCTTTTAGAGCACAGTGGTGGATTTGTTTTAAAGAAACTATTAATCTCTCATGCTTCACTTAAATTATTTTGAGAGTCTCTTAATAGCATGGTAATTTGCCTAATAATAATATGCTTGGTATTCTAGATTTGTGAAACTTTCTTTTGAGTGTGTTGAATACTAAGAAAAGATTGAAGCATGATAATTGTTTTGAGATATGGAGGTGATAATATTAAAGTCATGCTAGTTGAGTAGTTGTGAATTTAAAGAATACTTGTGTTGAAGTTTGTGATTCCCGTAGCATGCACGTATGGTGAACCGTTATGTGATGAACTCGGAGCATGATTTATTTATTGATTGTCTTCCTTATGAGTGGCGGCCGAGGACGAGCGATGGTCTTTTCCTACCAATCTATCCCCCTAGGAGCATGCGCGTAATACTTTGCTTTGACAACTTCTAAATTTTTGCAATAAGTATATGAGTTCTTTATGATTAATGTTGAGTCCATGGATTATACGCACTCACACCCTTCCACCCTTGCTAGCCTCTCTAATACCGCACAACTTTCGCCGGTATCATACACCTACCATATACCTTCATCAAAACAGCCACCATACCTACCTATTATGGCATTTCCATATCCATTCCGAGATATATTACCATGCAACTTTCCATCATCTAGTTCATCATGACACATCCATAATTGCCATATTGCTTAGCATGATCATGTAGTTGACATAGTATTTGTGGCAAAGCCACCATTCATAATTTTCATACTAGTCACTCTTGATTCATTGCATATCCCGGTACACCGCCGGAGGCATTCATATAGAGTCATATCTTGTTCTAAGCATCGAGTTGTAATTGTTGAGTTATAAGAAAAATAGAAGTGTGATGATCATCATTATTAGAGCATTGTCCTAGTGAGGAAAGAATGATGGAGACTATGATTCCCCCACAAGTCGGGAGGAGACTCCGGACGAAAAATAAAATAAAATTAAAAAAAAGAGGCCAAAGAAGCCCAAATAAAAAAAGAAAGGCCATAAAAAAGAGAAAAGGGCCAAATAAAAAAATGAGAGAAAAAGAGAGAAGGGACAATGTTACTATCCTTTTACCACACTTGTGCTTCAAAGTAGCACCATGATCTTCATAGTAGAGAGTCTCTCATGTTATCACTTTCATATACTAGTGGGAATCTTTCATTATAGAACTTGGCTTGTATATTCCAATGATGGGCTTCCTCGAATTTCCCTAGGTCTTCATGAGCACGCAAGTTGGATGCACACCCACTTAGTTTCTTTTTGAGCTTTCATATACTTATAGCTCTAGTGCATCCGTTGCATGGCAATCCCTACTCACTCACATTGATATTTATTGATGGGTATCTCCATAGCCCATTAATACGCCTAGTTGATGTGAGACTATCTTCTCCTTTTTTTTGTCTTCTCCACAACCACCATTCTATTCCACCTATAGTGCTATATCCATGGCTCACGCTCATGTATTGCGTGAAGTTTGAAAAAGTTAGAGTATGAAACAATTGCTTGGCTTGTCATCGGGGTTGTGAATGATTTAAATACTTTGTGTGGGGAAGATGGAGCATAGCCAGACTATATGATTTTGTAGGGATAACTTTCTTTGGCCATATTATTTTGAGAAGACATAATTGCTTTGTTAGTATGCTTGAAGTATTATTATTTTCTATGTCAATATAAACTTTTGTCTTGAATCTTTCTAATCTGAATATTCATACCACAATTAAGAAGATTTGCATTGAAATTATGCCAAGTAGCACTCCGCACCAAAAATTCTCTTTTTATCATTTACCTACTCGAGGACGAGCAGGAATTAAGCTTGGGGATGCCTGATACGTCTCCAACGTATCTATAATTTTTGATTGCTCCATGCTATATTATGTACTGTTTTGGACTATATTGGGCTTTATTTTCCACTTTTACATTATTTTTGGGACTAACCTATTAACTGGAGGCCCAACCCAGAATTGCTGTTTTTTGCCTATTTCAGTGTTTCGGATAAACAGAATATCAAACGGAGTCCAAACGGAATAAAATTTTCGGAAACGTGATTTTCCCACCGAACGTGATCCAGGAGACTTGGACCCTATTACAAGGGATCAAAGAGGTGGTCACGAGGGTGGGGGGCGCCCCCCCTAGGGCGCGCCCCCTGCCTCCCGGGCCCCTCGGTGCTCCACCGACGTACTCCTTGCTCCTATATATACACACATACCCCCCAAACGACCGAAACAGGAGCCAAAAACCTAATTCCACCACTGCAACTTTCTGTATCCACGAGATCCCATCTTGGGGCCTGTTTCGGAGCTCTGGCGGAAGAGGGCCGTCATCACGGAGGGCTTCTACGTCATCCTAGCCCCTCCGATGAAGTGTGAGTAGTTTACCTCAGACCTTCGGGTCCATAGTTAGTAGCTAGATGGCTTCTTCTCTCTCTTTGAATCTCAATACAAAGTTCTCCCCCTCTCTCGTGGTGATCTATTCAATGTAATCTTCTTTTTGCGGTGTGTTTGTTGAGACCAATGAATTGTGGCTTTATGATCAAGTCTATCTATGAATAATATTTGAATCTTCTCTGAATTCTTTTATGCATGATTTGTTATCTTTGCAAGTCTCTTCGAATTATCCGTTTGGTTTGGCCAACTAGATTGGTAGTTCTTGCCATGGGAGAAGTGCTTAGCTTTGGGTTCGATCTTGCGGTGTCCTTACCCAGTGACAGAAGGGGCAGCAAGGCACATATTGTATCATTGCCATCGAGGTTAACAAGATGGGGTTTATTTCATATTGCATGAATTTATCTCTCTACATCATGTCATCTTTCTTAAGGCGTTACTCTATTTTTAACTTAATACTCTAGATGCATGCTGGATAGCGATCGATGAATGGAGTAATAGTAGTAGATGCAGAATCGTTTCGATCTACTTGTCACGGACGTGATGCCTATATACATGATCATGCCTAGATATTCTCATAATTATGCACAATTCTATCAATTGCTCAACAGTAATTTGTTCACCCACCGTAGAATACTTATGCTCTTGAGAGAAGCCACTAGTGAAACCTATGGCCCCCGGGTCTATTCTCATCATATCAATCTCCATCACTTTTATATTGTTTTGCTATTTACTTTGCTTTTACTTTTTACTTTGCATCTTTATATAAAAAATACCAAAAAATTCTATCTATCAGATCTCACTCTCGTAAGTGACCGTGAAGGGATTGACAACCCCTAATCGTGTTGGTTGAGAGTAGCTATCGCTTTGTGCAGGTACGAGGGACTTGAGCGTGGGCTCCTACTGGATTGATACCTTGGTTCTCAAAAGCTGAGGGAAATACTTATGCTACTCTACTGCATCATCCCTTCCTCTTCGGGGAAAACCAACGCAAGCTCAAGACGTAGCAGTTGCCCCAGGCCTTAGTATTTTTGACTGAGTGGCGACAGGGTGCGGTCTGAACTTTAGGCTGAAACGCCTCTCTGGCTCGGCCGTGTAGTGGCCAGTCAGCCGCATCGTACACTGGTGAATGTGGATTCAATGCTTCCTCCTCAAGGTGAGGTAGCAACCTGCGTTTTGGGTAACTCTTGGACGGGCGCTCGAGTTCATGCTCCTCGGGCGCAAGGACTTCGGTCCACCTGTCTGCTAGCAAGTCTTGATCAGCCTGAAGCTGTTGCTGCTTTTTCTTCAGGCTATTTGCCGTGGCCATAAGCCGGCGCTTGAAGCGCTCTTGCTCGACGGGGTCCTCAGGCACGATAAACTCGTCGTCGCCCAGGCTCGCCTCGTCTTCGGAGAGAGGCATGTAATTTTCCTCCTCCGGTTCTCCATCTGCTGCCTGCTCTGGAGGGCTAGCTTGTTCATCCTTCAGCTCTACATCGTGCTGGAGGGGATTGTTGTTGTCTTCGGCACTATCCTGAGTGTTATTATCTCCTGTGCTAGTATCACTGCTCTTGCTGTGGTGGGACTTAGAGCGGCGCCGCTGACGTTGATGCTTGGGTTGCTTCTTGGAGGGGTCATCCTTCGTTGTCTCGTCGCCATTGCCTTCTTTGGGGTTGTCTACCATGTATATATATCATATGATGAGGTGGCGGTCCAGCGCCCTGAGGGCGGTGGTTCCTGTTCGTCTCCGGCTTTGTCTTCCATACCGTCGAAGTCTTCGGAGTTGAAGTCGAGCATGTCGGTTAAGTCGTCGACAGTGGCTACTAAGTGGGTGGTGGGTGGGCAGCGAATTTCTTCGTCGTCCGCATCCCATTCTAGCTGGACATAGTTCGGCCAAGGTTCTCCTGACAGGGAGAGAGACCTTAATGAATTTAGCACATCTCCGAAAGGTGAGTGTTGAAAGATATCCGCGGAGGTGAACTCCATGATCGGCACCCAGTCGGACTCGACGGGCATGGATGTGAGCGGCTCGGAGTCCATGGCCAGAGATGAATCCAGTGGTTCGGCGACACGACTCTCGTAAGTGGTGAAGTCAATATCCGGCTCTATCGCCACTGAGAGTGTGGCCTCCATGGCAGGGTCCATCCCTCCGCTCTCGGATGGCGCGACTTGCTCCGGATTGATGGCCAGAGTAGTTGCGGATGCGATCTCCCGAACATTGTCCGACGACAGAGTTACGTCATGCTCGTGACGACTGTGCGGCGCGTCCGACATGGGCTCGAATCCGTCGAAGATCAAGTCTCCGCGGATGTCGGTCGTGTAGTTCAAGTTTCCAAATCTAACCCGATGGCCAGGGGCGTAGCTCTCGATCTGCTCCAGATGGCCAAGCGAATTGGCCCGCAGTGTGAAGCCGCTGAATACGAAGATCTGTCCAGGGAGGAAAACCTCACCCTGGACCACATCGTTACCGATGATCGAAGGAGCCATTGGGCCTTATGGTGATGGCACAGTGGAACTCTCAATGAAAGCACCAATGTCGGTGTCAAAACCGGCGGATCTCGGGTAGGGGGTCCCGAACTGTGCGCCTAAGGCGGATGGTAATAGGAAGCAGGGGACACGTTGTTTACCCAGGTTCAGGCCCTCTTGAGGTAATACCCTACGTCCTGCTTGATTGTTCTTGATAATATGAGTTGTACAAGAGTTGATCTACCACGAAATCAAAGAGGCTAAACCCTAGAAGCTATCCTATGGTATGATTGTATGTTGTCCTACGGACCTAAACCCTCCGGTTTATATAGACACCGGAGGGGGCTAGGGTTACACAAGGTCGGTTACAAAGGAGGAGATATACATATCCCCATTGCCTAGCTTGCCTTCCACGCCAAGTAGAGTCCCATACGGACACGGGACGAAGTCTTCAATCTTGTATCTTCATAGTCCAACAATCCGGCCAAAGGATATAGTCCGGCTATCCGGAGACCCCCTAATCTAGGACTCCCTTAGTGCCACTGATGTGCAACACGGTCACACAATCTACCACGATCGGACCGTCACCATCTACCCAGGTATTCCATTTTTTAACCCTCTCGCCTTCTCTTTCATTGTTGTACTAGTACTCTACTTACGTACTAGTAGGAGTAATTTTTACCTTGGAGGACGCGTATAGCTAGCTAGGCCCTTGAAGACTTGAACCCACTAGCTGCCACCATTTTTGTTTTTGCATGTCTTACTATCTCATCCATGTAGCCAAGAGTGGCTATATATAATAAGCCGGTTATTTTACTTCCTCTATACCGGAGTAGTACTATTTGCTGCATAGTATTACTGACCGCCATATTTGAGCACAACATTATTATGCATGGACCTTGACTATGTACGTCACCATGTGTCCAGATCTGAGATGCCGCGTGTACCAGATGAACGGCGCTGAGTTCGACCCCCGTGATGCTACGTGGGTGCCGAGGAACACTCTTGGAGAGTACTCGCTTTTCATTGGGGACAACTACACCATTGTGAAGCGGATGCCACCTTCCGTGCACGACATGGAAGGCCTGCCGTTCATGAAGCATGGTTGTGTTTTTAGTGCGCACCGCTGGATGAACGACATGCTAGGACACGCTATCCCTGATTTATGCCGCTTCAGCTTGGATGAGTCTCCATCGTGTGGAACCGGACTAGAAAGCTGTGACAATGATTCCTGTTGCCCACCGCTATGGATCGTGCCATCCATGAAGAACACTTGGGACTAGAACCTAGAGGAGGACATGTAGCCCATCTATAACATGTAAGTGGAGTATGGTAAATTGTGAACGGTAGCGCTGTGAATATATGTAGACTAGTCGTGCACAAATTTATCACATGAATTGGAGAGGAACTTGTGTGGCATACTGGCATTTGTCCTTTAGAATTTATTACTAGTAAATGTGTTATGTGTACGTGCAACTTGTGTGGTTGTTGCATGGGCTCCAACATGCTCTTTGAGAAAAAAAGGTGGCACGGCTTTGGATATACGTGACGTGGCGACATCATATAGTAGCATCATTCACTATAGTTGTAGTACACTCCTACTAGGACGACAACTCCAATAAAACCTTGTGCTTGGCTCTTTGCCTCTTCGGGAGGTTGATCAGTTTGTACTCGTGTGAACCTTGCACTTGGCTCTTCGCCTCTTCAGCAGGTACAACAATGATGATACTACAGTACAATATGCTTCTGGCAATCTGACACCGATTGAACGGTTGCACGTCCACCGCGAGGGCGAGGGTGAGGGAGAGGGAGAGGTTTTGTAGTCAAAACCCTCTCCTTGTCCTGCAAACCACCGCGCGCGTGGGCGAGGGAGAGGCGTAGTAAGCAAGCTTCTCCTCGTTCGGCGAGTTGACGGGACACATCAAAGCAGTACTAGTACTAGTCCATACTGCGTCCTTTCCGGTTAATATGGCTTAATTTGAAACAAGAAAAATACACTGGCGGTCAACGTATGTAACAATACGCTCTTTACGGTCACTATATATAGTTTTGCGGTGATTATACGATCACTAGCTCATCGTAGAGCACCGTATTGCACCCTATTAACTGGCCACATAGTCGACTTGACACTTTGTTGACTGGTTAAATTGTCACCTGGTTTCTGGGTCCCACCTGTCAGTTGGCAGAGCAAAGAAATCAGTTAAACAAAACTTTACGCAGGTGCGATAGGAGTCCAACCCTTGTGCGCGAACCACCCTGGCTGTGTATGTGAGTGCATGCACGTGTACTCCCTCGGTCTTCCAACAAAGAGTGTACATCGGCTAAAAACAAAGAGTGTAGTACATCTACACTTCCAATGCATTTACCCTTTAATCTAAATCGATATTGATTGACTAATGCACCAACTTGTGCTCTAGGTATAGGCTACATGTCTATCCTTAATTATAGCATGCAACGACCTTCATTTAATCTCCTTCTCTCAATGGTCGCATGCACACATAAGTCTACTACTTTTGGGCGTTAATTATGCCCTGGTCAATGTGTAAATCTCTAAATGTACAGTCTTTCACGGACGTAGGGAGTAGGTTGAGCACTTGAGCATGAGCGTGTGTGTTGCGTCGTGTGCTATGTGTCGCATGGGTGCGTGAGTGTTGTGTGCGTCCATGTGTACGTGTGAGTGTTGCATGCATGCATTGGGCTTACTCCCTCCCATTGACATGTTCATATTTCATGCTTCCTCTGTTCCATCCATATGGTGATACTCCCTCTATTCCCAAATACGGAGTAAAATCCTTCCTCTGTTCCCAAATACGGAGTATTTGTCTTTCTAGAGATTTCAACAAGTGACTACGTACGGAGCAAAATGAGTGAAGTGAGCGTAGAGGCATAGGGATAGTGTAGAAAGGAAGTCTTCACGATCCATTATTCCCCATCTCGGTTAGAGAGAACTATTCAACTAGTGTTCACAGTGAAGTGACAATACACGCTGCAGCAGATGGGAGACTTAATTAATAAGCTGAACCGGCATGTTGGTGTTACTAAATCAGCCTTACCCGGTACTTACATCATGTTTGCCAGTAGAGCACGCTTCTGTCCTCCATTAACTGACATATGGGCCCTCTTGTGGTAGACCCACACGTCATCGGTGTAACTATTTACACTCCGAAGGACGGTATATCCTGGTAGTAGTAGTAGTAGAATTGAGATTTAATGCACTTTCTTCCCCGTCTTCCACTCTTCTTCCTCCTCTCTTCCCCATCGTCGGCCGCACACCATTTCCCCCCGCTCACTGCTCGCCCGCCCGTGCTATCTTCCTTGGTAGCTCGCATGTACCATATCCCCCCGCTCACTGCTCGGCCACACGAGGAGAAGCTTCTTCGCTCGCCCGCCCGAATCCACTTCCCCGCTGGGTCACAGGCACCGAAAACCCCAATGGCAGAACCGACTGACAAGCAGAGCCGCGATTGGAATTCCCTCCCCGATGTTCTCTTGGAGAAGATCTGTAATCGTATGGACCTACTCAGCACCGTCCGTATGACCGCATGCTCGGTGTCTTTGTACCGTCTACTCGTCCACAACCGGCCGACTCTTTTCAAGACACCCTGCTTGCTGATGCCCGATCCTCGCTGGTGGCCCAGACACCGACTTGACGATCCTACGAAGG
Organism: Triticum aestivum; assembly: GCF_018294505.1. Lineage (NCBI taxonomy): Eukaryota > Viridiplantae > Streptophyta > Magnoliopsida > Poales > Poaceae > Triticum > Triticum aestivum. The sequence continues at coordinate 71,926,008 of NC_057806.1, read as the reverse complement.
TTGTCGTGGTGCCCCTCGACATGCTACCACTACCCGTCCACCTGTCCTTCATGCGCAGCCACTACTGGGCGGGCATGAAGGCCAACTGGATCGTCCTCATCCACCAATCCGGTAGTCCGTGGCGTCTCGTGGATATCTACACCCAGCGAGATATCACCCTTCCATCGTTGGATACCACCGCCATCGAGCCTTGTGGCCCGTCGGACACTGCTGCCTACTACGCACGAGACGCGTCAAGCTTTTGGCTTGACCTCTGTTTGCTGAAAGTTGTAATCTGCGAAGTGCCCACACCATCAGAAGACTACATGGATTACAAGCTCATTGCCTTGTTCAACATGGGATTAGTCTATCTGGAATCCAGTCGCCATACATGGTTATGGCTCATTGTCAATCCTATTGAGGCAACATTTTTGTCTGATGCTATAGTGCATGATGGCATCGTTTACGCGGTCGACGCATAGATTGGCTGCCTATACTGGTGGAATCTATCGTCGTATAATTGCTTTATCTCATCTCATCCTTACCTTATGAATACGATTGCCTGTTCATTGTTACAAATTTAGAATAGATAGTATGTTTATAACCACATCATTGCTATATGTTCCTCTTGTTTCCTAGATTTTTATGACCGCACATGTTATTGTTAGAGTTGATATGAGAACAATTGACATCTAATGATTGTTAGAATAGATATTATGAGCATAACATCATGATTGCTATATGTTACTCTCATTTCCAAGATTTTATAACAATGCATGTTATTGCTTAGAGTTGATATGAGAACAGTAGTAGTAAGTGCTATGGTAGAATATGAGTAGGCTCTGTCAAATTTTTTTTCCTCTCATTGTTACATGATGTTTGAACCATGACATATTGCTAGAATATGAAATCCATTGGCTTATATTTTTAACTTGGGGTATGATTATGACCACGACATTGGAATTCTCTGTCTATGATATGTGTCACTGTTATAATAATCTTAATTCCACACATACTCTAAACATGATTGTTTATTTTTGTCCTTTTGGTCTCCAATTTGAATTGTTGCAGCAGACGCAAATGCGCTGGCCTTCATGATTCCAGGACCTGGAATCATACTAGCCGATGGGTGGTGGTTTATCGCTCGTTTAGTTGACGACGGTCATTTGATTCTCATTCGCACGTACCAAATTGACCAAACCTTTACATCAAACCACATGCAGTACATTGCCTGGGGCGTTCGTGACATTGATGGCTATGGATGCTTTGTGTTCGAGAAAGATCCCAGCTCCGTTGGGCCAGGCGTATTCAACTGGAGGCGGGTTTACAGGATCGGCAACCACTCCATGTTCCTCGGGATAAATTATCTGATCATCCAACCAATCATCGATCATATCACCGACGATGATTACCATGCTATGCAACTTCCATTCGCCAGGGGGGACTGTGTTTACACATCATACCATGGGTTTCATGAATCACCATATCCAGAGATTCGTCGACACAGCTTGTTGCCAGATAATCTTTAGTGTCTTAAAGGCATCAAGCTTCCATGCGATGGATGGCTTTTGCAAACCCGACATGCGGCGATGTGGTTCATGCCAACAGCAAATATGCACAACCTGATTCGTACTGATATCTAGCCTGAGCCATTTATTCTGCTGCTGTAGCATGACCCTCTTTTGTTGGATCTTATGTACTGTTGTTAGTTTGAAGCACTCCTCTGGTTTGAAGGATAGATATCTTTCTGGGATCAAGTGCATCCTAACTCACCAGCGCAGAATGTACTGATAATGATGATGGAGATGCTATATATATATCAATTAGGCTTCAAGTGTGTTCTTGTTAGTTAAACCTATGGTTAAAATGTGACACTAAATACGACTAGTAAATAGTAGAGTAGCAGTACTAGTATACGTCGGTCAAATTATTCATCATGTCCACACATTGAATTGACGTGACAACACGCTGCGCGTGAGGTGACACAAGAATCCCGGCGGCGTGTTCGGGTATTCTGGACTTCAGATTTGGAGTACCACTTATCTGTCGAAATCTTTCATCATTCACTTAAAACAGTCGATTGATCATACATTGAGTACCATATAACTGGAATTAACCGATGCAAGTCGAAGAAGGATTGGCCGGTGCTGTCGGCTGGCGTCAAGTTCGATCCCATGGATCAGGAGCTGATCGAGCACCTTGAGACCAAAGTGAGTGCTAACAGCGCGAGATCTCACCCTCTCATCAATTTGTTCATACCAACCATCGACAGCGAGCACGGCATATGCTACACCCATCCTGAGAAACTTTCAGGTAAGACACTGACCGGCCGTCTACTTGCACAAACATATTCCTTTGTTTATAGCTCTATTTTTCTTTTTATATGCAGACCTGGTGAAGCAATTACAATTTGATAGTTAATAGAAACTGAAACAAGTGACTGCAACATGCCAAAGATGTTATGAAAATGCCAACTACATACACTAAAACCTGTATTCGACAATACTGCAGGTATCACACTGAGTGGCCTAAGCAAGCATTTCTTCCAGCGCAATTCCAGGGCATTCAAAAGGGGCACGTGGACGCGTCGCAAGATACAGTCGGAGTGCGGCATGCACGCGATGTGGCACAACACCGGCAATACCCTTGCTGGTGATGGTCAACGGCCGGCAGACGGGCAGCAAAAAGGTTCTGGTGCTGCACACCAACAAGAACTTCGACCAGCAGAGGACCAACTAGGTGATGCACCAGTACCACCTTGGTGACCTGGAACAAGAGAAGGAGCGGGAGCTGGTTCTCCGCAAGATTTTCTACCAGACGAACACAAGTTAGTTTGGTATTGGTACTTGTACTACCTTGTCGTCCACAAGTTGGTATTGTTGTTAACGATCTTTTGGTATGAACTTGGCATTTGCTTCCAACCATCATGCCGAGGGTCGACGTGGATATAAAGCTGAATCATTTGTTTCGAAACGAATTTTCAGGCACCTGATTTTTATTTGATGGGTAGCATAAGCACCCGCTGTTTGTATTCCTAGTTCTCCAAATTTTTCGAAACAAGTGCATGCACTTATTATCACGATGAAAAAACAATATCCCCGCTGCATTCCAGTTATCAATCTGTACTTGCATAATTCTCTCGTTTATTGAGAACGTATATTGTTTTTCAGGTTGAGCAAGTTTCAACTAGGCTGTAAACTGCCCAGGCTTGGTTTGGTTTTTAACAGGCCCAGCCCATGACGACAACGGGGCACAAAGATCCAGCAGGTATCTACTGGCCTCTGGCCCGCTAGCGTTAGTTATATTTTTTCTTACAACATCCGCAGGCAGTTTTTTTACTGAATCAAACACACAACCCAGTTCTGTTTTCTTCTTGAAACGCATGTCCTACATCCGTTTTCTAATCTCTACCTATAGTTTTACTAGTTCATATACATGTATCATTATATTCATAATACATAAAATTCCCTTTTCATATTTACATCCTTATTTTTGTTGTTGTTTTCCCTCCCAGCGCTGATTTTTTTACCACTGGTTTTCCCTTAAACCAACTCAATTGTCCCACATCTTATTTGCTTACAAAAACAAAACAATTTTTTTGGCAAATCAATAAGTTCTTAAAAAATGTTTATTATTTCGGGATTACAAAAGTTTGGACTCCACCGAAATATGCAAAATAAGGTTGAACTTTTTGACCGTGGTCCTGGACAGAAAATGGGATGTAATAAATTACTTAAGAATTAGCAAATGGGCTGTAAATTATTAAAAAATAGCAAATGGGCTCTATGTTGTCTGCCACAGATTTGGAGGCTGACTTGTGGGCCTACTAAGTTCATGCGTACAGAAGGTTTCTCAAAAAAGAAACTTAGTCAACAATTGACTCTACCAGCATCAGACCGTTAGATGTCAATCTAACGACAATCGTGCTTCTTCAGTCTCCGATCTTCCCGCCCCAGCCGCCCAAACCAGCGCCATCGGAACCGCATGCTGCCGCCTCCCGTGGCCGGGTATGCTGCCGGGCAGGCCTCACGGCCCCATCATATACTCGCATCCCTGGCATGTCTATCCCTCTACTCACCCACACCTCCTGTTATTTTCCGGCGACAGCAGCCGAACCAGTCAACCCTCGTACTCTCCACCGCGTGGGCAGCCACTGCCGTGTCTTCCCCGGCTCCGTATCGTTCCCTTCGTAGGCCTCTCCGTCGTCCACCACCCTGGTGCTCTCGGCGTGGCGTGGTCAACGTGGTCAATGATAGACATCCATCGGAAGTGGACTGTACGTGGAGAGGCTGACAGCTGGGTCCATGGCCGCACACAAGGAAATGCCTCCTTATTATGCGCAAAATAATGATTCCTCCACCTGACATTGGGAGCCGTTGGATGGGCCTCTGTATTTCACAAAAAAAACGTTCCCTCTGCTGTCAGGTCGGACCCACCAACTATATCTTCGCACGCAAGGAAGTGCCTTCTTACTGCGCACAAAAAATGAATACCCCCTGCCAGCTGGGACCCACCACAGTGGGAGGCTGACTTGTGGGCCTACTAAGTTGACGGGGACTGAGGGCTTTGTGAACTTAGTCAATATATGAACGATTCTAGCTCCAGCGACCGTACGATGTCCATCCAACGGCCGTAGTGCTTCTTCAACCTCTGGTCTTCTTGCTCCAGCCGCCCAAACCAATGCCGGTCGTGTCACGTGCTCCTGCCTCCCGTGGCCGGCTGTGATGCCACGGAGGCCTCACTGCCCCCTACTACTCCCACCACTAGCCAGGCTATCCCTCTACTCACCCACACCCCCTGTTATTCTGCGGCGACGGTAGCCTCACAACGCAACCGAACCAGTGAACCCTCGTACTCCTCTCTACGTGGGCATCCACTGCCACATCTTCACTGGCTCCGTGTGATCCCCTTCCTAGGCCTCGCCGTTGTCCGTTGCCTTGGTGCTCTCGGCGCGGAGTGGTCAATGTGGTCAACGACCGACTTCCATCGGAAGAGTACTGTACGTGGAGAGGATGACAGCTGGGTCCACAGAAGCCACAAGGAAGTGCCTCCTTATTATGCGCAAAATTATTATTCCTGCACCTGACAGCGGGGACCCACCGGACGGGCCACCGTATTTCGTGAAAAAAATGTTTCGCCCCTATCTGATGGGACCCACCAGCTACATCTTCGCACGCCAGGAAGTACATCTGGGCAAAAAAAACTATTCGCCCCCTTGACTGCTGGGACCCACCAGTTATATCTTCGCACGCAAGGAAGTGCCTAACAGTCGGGGCCCACCTGATCGAAGCGTACGTAGCGTTGTCATTCTGGTCGCGAACGTGTACGTACATACTGGTCGATGTAGAGCGCACACGTGTCGTAGTAGAGGCGCGCATGTAGCATGTACACGTACATATAGCGGCCAGTGTGCAAGAAAGAAAATACGGCCACGTATGTACATACGGGCGGGATCTCGAATGCCTACTCGCGCATATGTACGGCTAGGGCTCGTGTACATGGCTGGGTTGGAATGGAGAAACTACATTGTCGTCGCCCGCAAAAAAAACAATAGCATCGTCGTCGTGTTCATGGGGAGGCAACAGAATGCGTCGTGTTCATCGGGAGGCAACGGAACGCGTGGGAGCCAACCGGCTTGGACAAAACAATCGATCGAAACGAGGCCTGGCGTACCGCAGAACGGAGGAAACGACCTTCTGTTTGACCGGCCACGGTCGAAATGGGATCCTGTTCATTGGGAGGGGTCTGGCGTACCACAAAATGGAGGAAACAGACCTCCTATTGTCGAAACCGGGGTCCTGTTCATCGAGACAGGTGTGGTGTACCGCAAAATGGAGGAAACGGACTTGTGTTGGAGCGCTACAGTCGAAACGGGGTTCCTGTTCATTGGGAGGGGTGTGGCGTACCGCAAAACGAGACTCCACGGGCTACTGTTCATCCACCGTCGACCTCCTCCAGCCTCCACCTACGACTGTTCATCCAGCCTCCAACGCGCGCTACTCCATCGGCTACTGTTCAACCAGCCCTCTCCACGGGCTCCTGTTGAACCACCCCTCCACAGGCTACTGTTCATCCAGCCCTCCACCGTCTACTGTTCATCCAGCCCTCCACGGGGTGGTCCTGTTCATCCAGCCCTCCACGGGGTCCTGTTCATCTAGCCCCAACCGGCTCGATCGATCGGGGTCCTGTTCATCCAGAGGTAACACCACGGGGTCTTGTTCATCCACCCCCACCAGAAACTATTCATCCAAACCCCCCAGCAACGCTCACTGTTCATCCAGAGGCAGCATCGATCGGCTTCAGTTAGCAGCAGTAGCTAAGGAATCGCTCGATCGGGTTCAGTTAACAACCATCGATCGATCGCTCGGGTTCAGTAACGCGTAGCCTGCAATGCAATCGCTCGGATTCAGTAGGCGCACGCCTCGCTCGGGTTCAGTTAGAGCCCAACGCCTCACACCCACGCGTGTGCATCGCTCGGCCCCGACCACCCACCGTAACCGGGAACACCCCGACATTTTCCTTGCCCTCGCTTCTTCCACGGTTTTTTCTGTCATGGACGTCCCAAAGAATGTCATGCAGCTGCGTCTCCGGCCCGCCCAGGACGAAAAGCCCATTTTCTATCATGATTTTTTGTCATAGAAGTAGGAGCCCACCACATCTATGATGATACCGGGTTTTGTCACAATTATCATCATAGAAGTGTCATAAGTATGACAGAATAAATTTTCGTTCGGCCCAAAATGTCACGGATGTGTCTTTTTTGTAGTGGATACATGATGTCAAGGAATGAGTTCAGCACCCACGCCTTCTTGCCACTGGGAAGCAACTTCTCAACATAGTAGGCCTGAAGCTTGTTCTTGTTGGCTGACTCGGAATTGGCATGAGGGCGTACACCAATGGGAGTGTTGAGCCCCTCATCAGTAACCTGAAGCAAATCCATGAAGTCCTTCCATGTAGTAGTCAGTTGCTGTCCATTGGTCATCCAGGTCATGGCTCGTTCCTCAACAGGATGGAAGTGGACCGAAGCAAAGAACTAGGCCACAATCTCAGGGTCATAGTCCAGGTGGAAAGAGATCACATCCTCAATGCCAAAATGCTCCACCAGATCCAAAGCCTCACCAAAATAGGCACAGTGCTTATCCTGTCTCATATGATTCATGTCAATCCAGTGCACGTCCACATAGATGTTTTGCTTGGCCTTGATCACATCCAGATAGATAAGATTCTGCTGCTTGGTCCAGAACAAGTCATTCCCTCTGAAGTTTGCACGGGGATTCACATAGGGGTTGATCTTCCTACGAGAGATAAACTCAGCAAGTGGTATCTCATCCATGCCCATGGCGGGCTCCTTGTTCTTGGTGGCGGCGGTCTTGGTCCTGTGTTGGGGGGCATTGGAGCCCTCTGGAGCTTCATCTTGGTTGCACAAACGCTTGGATCCCGTGTCACAGCTGGGATTGGAACGGCGTGCAGGGGCACCGGAGCCACCACCTAAGATACAAAAACACAAAAAGCAAGAGAAGCGAGAAGGATCAATGCAACGACCACAACAAAACAAGTGAAACAAGTAGAACTAGCAATGTGTAATCGCCACTTGAGAGATTTGACACCAATGGTAGTACCGCATGTATGTGCGGAACTAAAATTTTAGTACCGCCCCTAGTCATGGTAGTACCACGCCAGGATGGCACGGTAGTACCACGCCTTGGAGCGGAAGTAAAATTTTAGTGCCGCGCCTCGCGCTGTAGTACCACTCCCGAGGAGCGGTAGTACCGTACAAGCGGTAGTACCTCAAGGGTGATGCGGTAGTACCGCACGGGGCCAGATCCAAACCACAAATGGATCTAAGCACAACCGTGAGAATAGAGCAGTACTACGGTTGATCAAATATACCAAGGGGCAACATACCAAGTACCAATTCTACGCATTACTACTCTCCTACATCCTACTCTTGCAAAGATTTGGCCTAAAATCTCAAGAACAACATGCATCTCCCCTAAAACCTAGAAACAAAAGAACGAACCAAACAGAGAGATTTGGGGAGAAACCTTGTTCCATGGCAAGAGGAAGTGGTGGGGACCGATCCCACCAGACGGAATGTGAGGAGAGCGGCCGGAGACAGAGATCCGGCGAGGTTCTCCAGTGCCGTTCTTGGGCAGGAGAGAGAGAGAGACAACATGGGGAAAAAGAGTTGAATGGGTATGGGGGAGTTGGAACTCCCCCTGCCTGCTCTTAGCACCCATGCGCTCGCAATTGCACGGTAGTACCGCGTGTCATCGCGGTAGTACCGCCCGGGCTGAAGTACCGCACTATGGGCGGTAGTACCGCTCCTCCAGCAACAGTAAAAAATTACTGCCGTGCTGGGTGCAGTAGTACCGTGCACAGCTCCTGCGGTAGTAGCATGGCAAGCCGCAGTAGTACCGTGGGCCATAGAAAATGCAAGTTTCAAAAACAGAGAAGAAAGGGGCCTTTGCAATGCAACCATCAAGCGAACGGACACACCAAAGAGCTAACACACGAGGAAACTCAAACACAAGCTCGACACAAAGAAGGGAGGACAAAAGACAACAAACACCAACCGCGAGACACAACCTCTCCAAGGAGAGGGCGGTGGCCGGAGCCACCTATGTTTGAGTCAATTGGTATGGCACCACAAAGAATTATCCTTGGGCCCATGACCAAAACTCGTCTTTGAAGCACAAGTACCATCACAAATGGCTAATGTGAAAGAGTTGATAAATTTATGCATAATGGGGGGAGGGAGAGTTCATCGAGAGAACGACACTCCCCCTATGTCCATGCCTACACCTAAACAAGATAACAAGTTGAGTATGGTGGGGTGTGCAAGGGTTCAAGCAACATTGCTCAAATCAATGATATTTAGCTCATGCCTTAACACGCAAAATCTTGCTTCATGCAAAGGCTTCGTGAAGATATCTGCAAGGTTATCATGAGTGTTGACATAGTTGAGCTCGATCTCCCCTCGCCTAATATGATCCTGGATGAAGTGATACCGAATCTCAATATGCTTCGTCTTGAAGTGTTGCACCGGGTTGAGAGAGCTCTTTGATGGCACTTTCATTGTCACACCAAAGAGGCACTTTGTCACAAATGACACTGTAATCCCTTAAAGTTTGCCTCATCCATAGATGTTGTGCGCAACAACTACCGGCGGCCACATACTCTGCTTCGGTGGACGAGAGAGACACACAACTTTGCTTCTTGGAAGACCAACTCACCAAAGAGCAAGCAAGGAATTGGCACACTCCGGAAGTTGACTTCCTATCCACTTTGTCTCTCGCCCAATCAGAGTCCGAATAGCCTACAAGGTTGAAGTTTTCTCCTCTTGGGTACCATAAGACAAATTTTGGGGTATGAGCCAAATATCGAAAGATCCGCTTGACCGCCACAAAGTGACTTTCCTTAGGTGCGGCTTTAAACCGTTCACAAATTCCCACACTCAACATGATATCCAGTCTAGATGCACAAAGGTAAAGCAAGGAGCCAATCATGGAGCGATGTGCCTTTTGATCCACCGCTTTACGATTGGGATCTATGTCAAGTTGGCATTTGACGGGCATTGGAGTGGAAGCCAGCTTGACTTCACTTAGCTTGAATCTCTTGAGAATGTCTTGAGTGTATTTGGCTTGGTTGATGAAGGTTCCTGCTCTTCGTTGCTTGATTTCGAACCCGAGAAAGAACTTCAACTCTCCCATCATGTTCATCTTGAACTTCGAGGTCATGAGAGCGGCAAATTCCTCATTGAAAGCTTTGTTAGGAGAACCAAAGATAATGTCATCAACATATAGTTGGTACACAAACAACTCCCCTTTGACCTTCTTGGTAAAAAGAGTGGGGTCGATTTTCCCAATTTCAAACCCACGATCTTGCAACAACTCGGTAAGGTGGTCATACCATGCACGTGGGGTTTGTTTAAGGCCATAGAGCGCCTTATCGAGTTGGTACACATGATCGGGGAAATAGGGATCCTCAAACCCGGGGGGTTGTTTGACATACACCAACTCATTAATAGGACCATTAAGAAAAGCACTCTTCACATCCATTTGTTGCAACTTGAAGTTATGATGAGAAGCATAAGAAATCAACAAACGAATAGATTCAAGACGAGCAACGGGAGAAAAGGTTTCGCCGTAGTCAATACCCTCGACTTGGGAGTAGCCTTGAGCTACCAAGCGAGCCTTGTTGCGGACAATAATTCCATGAGCATCTTGCTTGTTCTTAAATATACACTTGGTTCCAATGACATTATGGTTCCCCGTTGGCCTTGGCACCAATCTCCACACCTTGTTGTGCTCGAAGTTGTTGAGTTCTTCATGCATGGCATTAAGCAAATCTGGATCTTTTAGCGCCTCATAGACCTTTTGGGGTTCAACACAAAAGACAAACGTGTGATGTTCACAATAGTTTGCCAATTTTCTACGAGTTCTTACCCCCTTTCGTATGCTTCCAAGCACATTTTTCATGAGATGACCCTTGGAAGATAGCTTGGATGCAATCTTGGCGGCACAACGCTCCAATTCCTCCTTAGGAGAGAGATGAGGAGCGGTTACTTGATCATCTTGAGCTTGTTCTTGATCTTGAACTTGCTCGGAGGGGAGAACTTGACCTTGGGCATCACTTGGTGGTTCAACGCCATCTTGAGGTTGATCTTGCCCTTGGTCTTGTTCATGAGGTTGAGGGCCTTCACTTTGTTCTTCGGAAGCATGTGGGTCTTGGGTTAGTGATGGTTCCACTTGATTAGAACATTGTCCTTCTCCTTCAGCCACAAGGGGTTCCTCAATGGGTAGGATAAAACCAACTCCCATTCTACTTATGGCTTGGGGAGGAATTCATCACCTACATCACAAGTACCACTTTGCTCCACTTGGGAGCCATTATTCTCATCAAACTCCATGTTACACGTCTCCTCAATAAGTCCCGTGGACTTACTGAGGACACAGTAAGCATGAGAGTTTGTAGCATAACCAACAAATATGCCCTCATGAGCTCTAGCCTCAAATTTAGACAAACGAACACCTTTCTTGAGAATGAAACACTTACACCCGAACACCCGGAAGTACTTGAGGTTGGGCTTGTTACCGGTGATTATCTCATATGGAGTCTTGTTCAAGCCTTTGTAGAGGTAGAGCCGATTGGATGCATGACTTGCGGTGTTGAAGGCTTCGGCCCAAAAGTTGTATGGAGACTTGAACTCCGCCATCATGGTTCTTGCTGCATCCATCAATGTTTGGTTCTTCCTCTCTGCTATGCCATTTTGTTGAGGGGTGTAAGGTGCAGAATATTGATGTGTGATCCCCTCATCACTAATAAACACATCCAAGGTGTAGTTCTTGAACTCAGTGCCGTTTTCACTTCTTATTGTCAAGATCTTTCCATTGTGTTGACGTTGAGCTTCATTTGCAAAGTCAATGACGGTTTGGTGGGTCTCACTCTTCCTCTTCAAGAAGTACAACGAAGTGTATCTTCAATAGTCATCCACAATCACCAAGCAATACTTTCTACCCCCAAGACTATCAAAGGATGGAGGCCCAAAGAGATCCAAGTGAAGGAGCTCCAAAGGCCTCTTCGAGTAAATGATAGTCGTGGGAGGGTGAGCCTTTTCATGTAGCTTTCCTTCGATACAAGCACTGCAAGCACAATCTTTAGCAAAACTAAAATCTGTTAGTCCATGGACATGGTCCCCCTTGAGAAGACTTTCCAAAGATCTCATATTGACATGGGCTAAATGGCGATGCCAAAGGCATCCCACGTCAACTTTAGCCATTAGGCATGTAGCGGTCTTAGTGGGTCACTACGAAAATTTAATCACATGGAGACCGTTCTCGAAATGCCCAACAAACGCAACTTTAAGAGTCTTGATCCACAAGAGGGCCACGGTATCAATATCAAAGAAAGTGGCAAAGCCCATGAGTGCAAGTTGACGAACGGAAAGTAAATTGTATGCAAGGGACTCAACAAGCATGACCTTCTCGATCGTGAGATCATGAGAAATGACAACCTTGCCAAGTCCCAATACCTTAGAGGACGAGGAATCATCCCACTCGACATTGGTGGGCGTAGATGGAATCTTGTGTACGTCCACCACCAAGTCCTTGCTTCCGGTCATATGATTAGTGGCTCCACTATCGAGCAATCATGATCCCCTACCGGAAGCAAACACCTACAAGAGATCAATGCTTGGTTTTAGGTACCCATTTTGTAATGGGTCCTTTGATGTTAGTGACAAGGGTCTTAGGAACCCAAATAGACCATTCAATGTACTCATAAGAAGAACCAACAAATTTAGCATAAACATGCCCATCACTAGCACGACATAACACATAGGAAGGGTTTAAGTCGCCCGCGTTGTTGGAAGGGGTGGCATTGCCCTTCTTGACACCACCACCCTTCACATTGTTCTTATTCTTCTTAGAGGCACCCTCTCCCTCTTTGACAAAAGTTTGCATGAGAGGAGGAGGTCATTTGGCCTTGTCATTCTTCTTCTTGTTCTTGGACTTGAGTGCAAACCCAATCCCTTCCGTGGCCACAACTTCCTTTTGATTGCTCAAAAGATCGTTGAGGTTCTTCTCACCTTGTATGCACGACACAAGGCCTTTCTCAAGTTTCTCCTTCAACTTTGCATTCTCCTCAACAAGATGCACATGCTCACAACAAGAGTTAGTAGCATTTGCATTATCAATTAAAACCATATGAGGAAAAGTGGCTTTCTCCTTGGTTAGCCAGTTGATCATGAGACTCTTTAAAATTAGCGTGAGTACTCTTCAAGGCCTTGTGAGCCTTGTAAAGGATATCAAACTCCTCCTTGAGTCTAGCAAGATCAACACCAAGTTTGGCCTTCTTGGAATTTAGCACACGAAACACAACAAGAGCATGATCAAGATCATTCTTTAATTTAGCATGGTCATCGTTTTGTGACTCCTCAAGAGCCAAGCGATGACCACGCTCTTCCTCAAGAGCATTAGAGAGATCCGATATCTCATCGGCATAGTCACGACTATGCCCCTCCATCTTAGGGATGGTGTCTTCGTGAGCCTCGATCATGTAATTGGCTTCACCAAGTTGTTCCAAGAGAGCAACGAAGTGCTTCTTGGATTTACCCTTAAGCTTACTCATAAAAGACTAAAAATCATTTTCCTCCATGTTGGACCCCCACTTTCATCAATTCAATCTGTCAAAGAAGGATGAGTAATGATGGTAGTTTTGATGTTGGGGGTTACCTTGTTGGTGGCTTTAGCCATGAGGCACTTGGCGGTGATGTTCTCATTGGGTGAGTCGAAGAGGGACGCCCGGGGTGTTGTCGCAATGGCCATAGAGGCCATGTCAACCATCTCGCCATCTTCATCATCATCATCCTCATTGTACTCTTCTTGTGCCACCAATCCCTTGGGAGGAGCTTTCTTGGTGAAGTGGTTCTTGTTGGGGAAAGACTTTGCCTTGTCCTTCCGGATGAGTTTGCCACCATTGTCTTCCCTCTTCTCATAGGGGCACTCCGCAACAAAGTGGCTCACATTGCCGCAATTGTAGCAAGTCCTTACACATTGCTTGCCCTTGACGCCACTTGAGTTGCTCTTGTTGAAGTTGGGCCTTGAGTTCTTCTCGCTCAGAAATTCTCTTGAAGCGAGAGCCATGTGCTCATGATAATCATATTTTGTATCCTCGGGGTTGCTCTTCTCTTCTTCCTCTTCCTCCTCTTCTTCCACACTAGCCTTGGCCTTCAAAGAAAGATTGGGCTTCTTGGCTCTTTGAGAAGACAATACTGCATTGTCGACGGTCTTGTCCAAGATACTCATTGCCACAAACTCATCCAACACTTTGCTTGAGGACAAGGTATGGAAGTCCGACCTTTGACGGATGATGGAGGACATGGCCTTATGGTAAGGCATCATGGCTTTGAGAAATTTCTGCTTGATCCAATTGTCATTTGTATCCTTGCTCCCATGATCTCGGAGTGAAACCGCGAGTGTGGTTAGTCTCCGGTAGAGCTCACGAGGTTCTTCACCTTCATTCATAGCAAATTCATCGGCTTCATCTTGCACCACTTCATGGTTGGAGAATTGAATGCTTGCGCTTCCCTTGTAAAGGGAAACAACATGGTACCATGCTTCCTTTGCCATGGTGAATGGTCGAAGATGCGCAATATCTTCGGGAGGGATAGCATCTTGGATGATGAAGAGAGCACTCTCGTTGAATTGATGATCTGTGGCTTCTCTTGGGGTGAAGTTGCTTGGGTCATGCGGATAGAAACCTTGCTCAATGATTCTCCAAAGGTTAGTATTCACATGATTTAGATGGCGTTTAAAGCGATATACCCAAGCATCAAAATCCTCATTTTTCACAATCTTAGAAGGTGAACCGACATGATTTAAATGTGTGGAGGGAATTGGTCCTCCATAGGTAAGTGGAGGTTCCACATGGGCAAAGATGCCATTTCCACTTTTACCACTAGACAAAGGAACTTTGTCACTAGAAGATTCCCCCTTGTCAGAGTTAGCAACCGTCACCTTGTTAGTGGGATCAACCACTTCCAATGGTGCGGTGGATAATTTAAGACCATCAAGAAAATCTTTAGGCACGCCTTTGACCTCGGCCATCATGGAGGTTTTAAATGTGTCCAAGGCCACATTGAGTTCCCCACGTGAGACCGAGGTTCCCCCATCAGCTGTAGACGAGGACGGAATCACACCGAGGGTGCTCCTCCTCACCATCTACGGTGTCAACCATACTATTCGGATGGCAAAGTCCTTAAAAAGAGATGACGCTCTGATACCAATTGAAAGGATCGATATAGTTGACTAGAGGGGAGGGGTGAATAGGCAACTAACAAATTTTAGCTTTTCTTTACCAATTTAAACTTTGCAACCAAGTAGGTTGTCTAGATATGCAACTAGGTGAGCAACCTATATGATGCAACAACAATAAGTAAACAAGCGAGCAAAGGAAGTAACACAAGATAAGCTCGCACGAGTAAAGGGATGAGATAACCAAGAGTGGAGTCGATGAAGACGAGGATGTGTTACCGAAGTTCCTTCCCTTTGAGAGGAAGTACGTCTCCGTTGGAGCAGTGTGGAGGCGCAATGCTCCCCAAGAAGCCACTAGGGCCACCGTATTATCCTCACGCCCTGACACAAAGCGAGATGCTGTGATTCCACTATTGGTGCCCTTGAAGGCGGCGACCGGACCTTTACAAACAAGGTTGGGGCAAACCCCACAACTTAATTGGAGGCTCCCAATAACACCACGAAGCTTCACCACAATGGATTATGTCTCCGCGGTGGCCTCAACCGTCTAGGGTGCTCAAACAGCCAAGAGTAACAAGATCCGCGAGGGATTAGTGGGGGGAATCAAATATCTCTTGGTGGATGTGTAGATCTAGGCCTTCTCAACCAATCCCTAGGAGATCAACAAGTTTGATCGGTTGGGGAGAGAGATCGGGCGAAAATGGAGCTTAGAGCAACAATGGAGCTTGGAGGTAGAATAGGTAGTCAACTCGGAGAAGATGACTCCCCTTATATAGTGGAAGAACAAATACAACCGTTATCCACCAACTCAGCCTGCGAAGCACGGTACTACCGCACCGGAGGCGTGGTACTACCTCTAGGGCACACAGTACTACCGCAAGTCAATGCAGTACTACCGCCCATGCAGTAGAATCCAAAGCAGCCCTGATGCGATGAAGCAGAGGGCGGTAGAACCGCTAGCGCGGTACTACCGCTCCCCCTTCCGGTACTGCCGCAAGGCAGGGAGGTCCAGATTTGGGAAGGCACGAACATATAAAAATACAACCGTGGCAACTTCCCTGAGTTGGGATCTATGCAAAAATCCAACACAATAGTGCCGCATGCCTGGAGCGGTACTACCGCATAGGGCGCGGATGTAAAAAATTACATCCGCCCCTACTTCAGCTCATGTTGCTGCGTCAGGCCAGGGCTCACGGTACTACCGCACCGATGGGGCGGTACTACCGCGTAGGACATGGATGTAAAAAATTACAACCTCCCCTACAACCGCTCGCGGGGCTGAGGCTGGCCAGGGGCCACGGTACTACCGCTCCCAAGGAGCGGTACTATCGTGAGTACCTGCGGTACTACCATGCCTATGGCCGGTACTACCGCAAGGCCCCACGGTACTACCGCTCCGAAGAGCAGTACTACTGCGTGCCCTAGAACAACAACACTAGGAGTCCTTCATTTTGCAAACACGCAGAGAGACGGAGGATGCTCCAAAGAGCCAAAGGAAAGGTGGTGCAAAAAGGACCAGAAGTGTACGTGTTGATTACGCCCAAACCTTTCCAAAACGGACCCCCTCTTAATAGTACGGCTTTCCTACGACTCAATTCCACCGAAAAGAAACGTAGAGAAACGCCATCTTCGATAAGCTCCGAGGGGTACCAAATCGTATTGTGCTTAGACACGGTATATCTGAAATGCTCATTGCACACGATTAGTTCGCAAAAGCATTGTCATCAATCACCAAAACTACTAAGGGATAAACATGCTCTTACAAAGGTGTCAAGCCGGTGATGATGGTGATCATGACGGTGCTTTTGAGATGGAGATCAAAGGCACAAGATGATGATGGCCATATCATATCACTTATATTTGATTTCATGTGATGTTTATCCTTTATGCATCTTATTTTGCTTAGTTCGGCAGTAGCATTATAAGATGATCTCTCATTAAATTTCAAGGTATAAGTGTTCTCCCTGAGTATGCACCATTGCTACAGTTCGTTGTGCCGAGACACCACGTGATGATCGGGTGTGATAAGATCTACGTTCACATACAACGGGTGCAAGCCAGTTTTGCACACGCGGAATACTCAGGTTAAACTTGACGAGCCTAGCAAATGCAGATATGGCCTCGGAACACTGAGACCGAAAGTTCGAGCGTGAATCATATAGTAGATATGATCAACTTAGGGCATGTTCGGTAGCTCTCCATAGCCTCAGAATCCTCAACTCCATAGCCCAAAACCATAGCCAGCTTCTCCTGAAAAATCCTGGAGTTCATAGATCGTTCGGCTCCATAGCTTCTCGCTGGTTAGCGCTGGCTTGGGCTGGCAGCCCATTTGGCTTGGCTGCAACCCAGCCCTCCCATGTTCTCACCTCTTGGCCCACCTTGATGCTTCTTCAACCTACAGCACTGACAGAACAGGGTGTTTCCTGAAGCTGTCAATTTGCTATCAAATAGGGAGATAAAGGCCACGATTTGCCTGAACTTCAACACGTAATTTGTTGCCCACTTTGCTCCAAATCCATTCTATCAAATAGCACACTCTATCATTCAGTAATGGAAGAGATCGGAGTGCAGCACTGATGCCTAGCTACGAGTAGTGCGTGAGCCAGCACAGCCCAACCCAGCGCGTGTGCAGACAACGCCACAACATGGGCGGCGAGACCACTCTCCCCCACGCCGACTCTCGCGGGCGGCACTCAACTGGGCCGCGAGGAACTTAGCCGCCGGGATGGAGCCATCGATATGGGACAAAGAGAAGGACCTAGGTGTGGAATCAGCCGGAGAGGCTCGAACTCCTGGCGGCAGAGCTAGGTCAGATCAGCCGAGAAGGAGGACATGCGCGAGTGCGTCGGCGGCGGTTGAGGAAGATAAGGGGAACGAGTGGCAGGGGAGGGAGAGGAGGGGAACAAGCATGCCATGGGAGAGAAAAATCAGTGCGAACCGGTACGCAACTTCACTTGGTGGTGGCAATCGGGAGTAATTTATGTCAACTCCCGCTCCTTCGATTTCTGGGAGCTCGAATGTTCCAACTCCATCGCTCCTCTAATTTTACACTGCGCAAATAGCTAGCTTCCCACATGTATAACCAGGATTTGGATCGTTCGGCTGGGCTTCCGACAGGGAGCTGAGGAGTTACGGAGCCAGAGGACTACCGAGCACGCCCTTAGTGATGTTCACCATTGAAAACTGCTCCTTCTCACGTGATGATCAGACATGGTTTAGTTGATATGGATCACGTGATCACTTAGATGATTAGAGGGATGTCTATCTAAGTGGGAGTTCTTAAGTAATATGATTAATTGAACTTTAATTTATCATGAACTTAGTACCTGATAGTATTTTGCATGTCTATGTTGTTGTAGATAGATGGCACGTGGTGTTGTTCTGTTGAATTTTAATGTGTTGCTAGAGAAAGCTAAGTTGAAAGATGATGGTAGCAATTACACGGACTGGGTCCGTAACTTGAGGATTATCCTCATTGCTGCACAGAAGAATTACGTCCTAGAAGCACCGCTAGGTAACAAACCCGCTGCAGGAGCAACACCAGATGTTATAAACGCCTGGCAGAGCAAAGCTAATGACTACTCGATAGTTCAGTGTGCCATGCTTGACGGCTTAGAACCGGGACTTCAACGATGTTTTGAACGGCATGGAGCATATGAGATGTTCCAGGAGTTGAAGTTAATATTTCAAGCAAATGCTCGGATTGAGAGATATGAAGTCTTCAATAAGTTCTACAGCTGCAGAATGGAGGAGAATAGTTCTGTCAGTGAACAAATACTCAGAATGTCTGGGTACCACAACCACTTGACTCAGCTTGGAGTTAATCTTCCTGATGATAGTGTCATTGACAGAGTTCTTCAATCACTGCCACCAAGCTACAAGAGCTTCATGATGAACTATAGTATGCAATGGATGGATAAGACAATTCCCGAGCTCTTTGCAATGCTAAAGGCTACGGAGGTAGAAATCAAGAAGGAGCATCAAGTGTTGATGGTCAACAAGAGCACCAGTTTCAAGAAAAAGGGTAAAGGTAAGAAGGGGAACTTCAAGAAGAACGGAAAGCAAGTTGCTGCTCAAGTGAAGAAACCCAGTCTAGACCTAAGCCTGAGACTGAGTGGTTCTACTGGAAAGGGACTGGTCACTGGAAGCGGAACTGCCCCAAGTATTTGGCGGAGAAGAAGGATGGCAAAGTGAAAGGTATATTTGATATACATGTTATTGATGTGTACCTTACTAATGCTCGCAGTAGCGCCTGAGTATTTGATACTGGTTCTGTTGCTAATATTTGCACCTCGAAACAGGGGCTACGGATTAAGCTTATATTGGCTAAGGATGAGGTGATAATGCGCGTGGGAAATGGTTCCAAAGTTGATGTGATCGTCGTCGGCACGCTACCTGTACATCTACCTTCGAGATTAGTTTTAGACCTAAATAATTGTTATTTGGTGCCAGTGTTGAGCATGAACATTATATCTGGATCTTGTTCGATGCGAGGCGGTTATTCATTTAAATCAGAGAATAATCGTTGTTCTATTTATATGAGTAATATCTTTTATGGTCATGCACCCTTTATGAGTGGTCTATTTTTACTAAATCTTGACAGTAGTGATAGACATGTTCATAGTATTGAAGCCAAAAGATATAAGTTTAATAATAATAGTGCAACTTATTTGCAGCATTGTCGTTTAGGTCATATTGGTGTAAAGCGCATGAAGAAACTCCACGCTGATGGGCTTTTGGAATCTCTTGATTATGAATCACTTGATGCTTGCGAACCATGCCTCATGGGCAAGATGACTAAGACTCCATTCTCTGGAACAATGGAGTGAGCAACAGGCTTGTTGGAAATAATACATACTGATGTATGTGGTCCGATGAGTATTGATGCTCGCGGCGGGTGAGGGAGTCCTGGATTAGGGGATCTCCGGACAGCCGGACTATATCCTTTGGCCGGACTGTTGGACTATGAAGATACAAGATTGAAGACTTTGTCCCGTGTCCGGATGGGACTTGAGAGAGTCCTGGATTAGGGGGTCTCCGGACAGCCGGACTATCTCCTTTGGCCGGACTGTTGGACTATGAAGATACAAGATTGAAGACTTTGTCCCGTGTCCGGATGGGACTCTACTTGGCGTAGAAGGCAAGCTAGGCAATACGGATATGTATATCTCCTCCTTTGTAACCGACCTTGTGTAACCCTAGCCCCCTCCGGTGTCTATATAAACCAGAGGGTTTTAGTCCGTAGGACAACATACAATGTTACTATAGGCTAACTTCTAGGGTTTAGCCTCTCTGATCTCGTGGTAGATCAACTCGTGTAACACTCATATTATCAAGAACAATCAAGCAGGACGTAGGGTATTACCTCCATCAAGAGGGCCCGAACCTGGGTAAACATCGTGTCCCCTGCCTCCTGTTACCATCCACCTTAGACGCACAGTTCGGGACCCCCTACCCAAGATCCGCCGGTTTTGACACTGACATTGGTACTTTCATTGAGAGTTCCACTGTGCCATCACCATAAGGCTCGATGGCTCCTTCGATCATCGGTAACAATGCGGTCCAGGGTGAGGTTTTCCTTCCGGGACAGATCTTCGTATTCGGCGGCTTCGCACTGCGGGCCAATTCGCTTGGCCATCTGGAGCAGATCGAGAGCTACGCCCCTGGCCATCAGGCCAGATTTGGAAACTTGAACTACACGACTGACATCCTCGGAGACTTGATCTTCGACAGATTCGAGCCCATGTCAGACGCGCCGCACAGTCACGACGAGCATGACGTAACTCTGCCGTCGGACAATGTTCGGGAGATCGCATCCGCAACTACTCTGGCCATCAATCCGGAGCAAGTCGCGCCATCTGAGAGTGGAAGGATGGACCCCGCCATGGAGGCCGCACTCTCAGTGGCGATAGAGCCGGATACTAACTTCACACCTTACGAGAACCGTGTCGCCGAACCACTGGATTCATCTCTGGGCACGGACTCCGAGCCGCTCACATCCGTGCCCGTCGAGTCCGACTGGGCGCCGATCATGGGGTTCACCTCCGCGGATATATTTCAGCACTCACCTTTCGGAGATGTGCTAAATTCATTAAGGTCTCTCTCCCTGTCAGGAGAACCTTGGCCGAACTATGTCCGGCTAGAATGGGATGCGGACGACGAAGAAATTCGCTGCCCACCCACCACCCACTTAGTAGTCATTGTCGATGACTTAACCGACATGCTCGACTTCGGCTCCGAAGACTTCGACAGTATGGACGACGAAGCCGGAGACGAATAGGAACCACCACCCTCAGCGCGCTGGACCGCCACATCATCATATGATATATAGATGGTGGACACCCCCAAAGAAGGCAATGGCAATGAGACAGCGGAGGATGACCCCTCCAAGAAGCAACCCAAGCGCCGACGTCAGCGGCGCCGCTCTAAGTCCTGCCACAGCAAGAGCAGTGATACTGGCACAGGAGATAATAACACTCCGGATAGTGCCGAAGACAACAACAATCCCCTCCAGCATGATGTAGAGCTGAAGGATGAACAAGCTAGCCCTCCAGAGCAGGCAGCAGATGGAGAACTGGAGGAGGACAATTACATGCCTCTCTCCGAAGACGAGGCTAGTCTCGATGACGACGAGTTTATCGTGCCTGAGGACCCTGTCGGGCAAGAGCGCTTCAAGCGCCGGCTTATGGCCATGGAAAATAGCCTGAAGAAAAAGCAGCAATAGCTTCAAGCTGATCAAGACTTGCTAGCAGACAGGTGGACCGAAGTCCTTGCTACCTCACCTCGAGGAGGAAGCATAAGCCTCATTCACCAGTGCACGATGCGGCTGACCGACCACTACGCGGCCGAGCCAAGGAGGCGTTTCAGCCTAAAGTTCAGCCCGCACCCCGTCGCCACTCAGTCAAATATACTAAGGCCCGGGGCAACACAGAGGACCTACGAGACATATTGGACAGTAAGGCAAAAATCGCAAGGTCAATATATGGGACATGGGCACGTGCGCCCACACGGGACAATGATCGTCGCGTCCGACACACCAAGAGTAAATCAGGCCAGGCCGAATACAGCAGAAAGACTCATACGAACTATGCCGGGATATAGCCCGACACAGAGGTGCCGCACACCCCCTATGCTTCACTGATGAAGTTATGAATCATGAATTCTCGGATGGTTTCAAACCCGTAAATATCAAATCATACGATGGCACAATAGATACCGCTGTATGGATTGAGGATTTCCTCCTTCACATCCACATGGCTCGCGGTGATCACCTACATGCCATCAAGTACCTCCCACTAAAACTCAAAGGACCAGCTCGGCATTGGCTAAATAGCTTTCCAGCAGATTCCATCGGCAGTTGGGAGGATCTGGAAACGCATTTCTTGACAACTTCTAGGGCACTTATGTGCGGCCACCGGATGCTGATGACTTGAGTCACATAACCTAGCAGCCAGGGGAATCGGCCAGACAATATAGGACACAGTTCCTGACTAAGAAAAATCAGATTGTAGACTGTCCGGATGCAGAGGCCCTAGCGGCATTCAAGCATAACATCCGCGACGAGTGGCTCGCCCGCCACCTCGGCCAGGAAAAGCTGAAATCTGTGGCAGCCCTCACAACACTCATGACCCACTTTTGCATGGGCAAGGACAGCTGGCTGGCTCACAGCAACAACACATCGAGGAATCCGGACACCTCGAATACCAAAGATGTTAACGGTAGGCAGCGTCATAACATACCAAAGCGCCGCAATAACGGCGATAACAGCGAAGATACGGCAGTCAATGCCAGCTTCAGAGGCTCTAGATCCGGTCAGCGGAAAAAGCCATTTAAAAGAAATACTCCGGCTTCGTCCAGTCTGGATCGCATACTGGACCGCTCGTGTCAAATTCATGGCACCCCCGACAAGCCAGCCAATCACACCAACAGAGAATGCTGGGTGTTCAAGCAGGCCGACAAGTTAAATGCCGAAAACAAGGACAAGGAGCTGCATAGCAATGACGAGGAGGAGCCCTGGCCGCCGCACACAGGAGGACAGAAGGGGTTTCCCCAACAAGTGAAGATGGTGAACATGATATACGCAACCCACATTCCCAGGAGGGAGCGGAAGCATGCACTAAGGGACGTCTATGCGATGGAGCCCGTCGCCCCAAAGTTCAACCCATGGTCTGCTTGCCCGATCACCTTCGATCGCATGGACCACCCCACTAGCATCCGTCATGGCGGATCCACCACACTGGTCTTAGACCCCATAATTGATGGATTTCACCTCACTTGAGTCCTTATGGACGGCGGCAGCAGCCTGAACCTCCTTTATCAGGATACAGTGTGCAAAATGGGTATCGATCCCTCGAGGATCAAACCCAGCAAAACTGCCTTTAAAGGCGTCATCCCAGGTGTAGAGGCCCATTGCACAGGCTCTATCACACTGGAAGTGGTCTTCGTATCACTGGACAACTTCCGAAGCGAAGAGTTAATCTTCGACATCGTCCCGTTTCGCAGTGGCTATCATGCACTGCTCGGACGGACATCATTTGCAAAATTCAATGCAGTACCGCATTACGCATACCTCAAGCTCAAGATGTCAGGACCTCGTGGGGTCATAACAGTAAATGGAAACAAAGAACGCTTGCTCCGTATGGAAGAGCACACAGCGGCCCTTGCAGCAGAAGCACAAAGCAGCCTGTTCAGGGAGACCACTCATTCGACGTCACAGCCCCCGGAAACCTTCAAGCGACTCCGGAACAAGCTGCAACAGGAACGCCTGGCACGATCAGAGCTCTCCTAGCAATTCGGTCCCCGTCCCAGTCCCAGTGAAGTGACGAAATCCATGCCGCGCGTACATAACTACGCATTAAAAATACCATGGACATAGGCGGGGGCACGATCAGGACATGCCCCGCATTGTGGCTTAACCGCACTAGGGGCTGTATACCTTTGTCATTCCTTCTCTCTTTCAGGGCCTAACTCTCTGGAAGCCCTTTCCGGCAGTACGATTGCCGGACACATTCCGGAAGCAACAACCAAGGCGGCAATAAGCTAAGATGAACACGGGAACCGCCAGCTGGTCTCTAGTAATAATTGATATGCCCGCTTTTCACTATTTATGCATAGCTTGACCTGGGATAGGACATTTCGAATTGCCCTACTTTATGCTTATTGCACTACCTGTACCAAGTACGCTTCGACGTATTATTTACATAACAATGCATATCATTAATCTCTCATTGCATTATTTAAGTTTTTCTCTTTCTCTTATATGTCCACTTACGACAATCCGCACCCACATGTTCGTGTACGTTCAGTTCGCCAGGGGTTCTCGTTTACCCCATAATACAGCGCAAGAAGTCCGAACACTTTTGACAGTGCGGCACCCCGAACTTATAGAATTATATGCATCACCTCCGAATCATGTCTTTGGTTAAATGCTGGGTTGCCCGTCTCCCTTGCTTTGGTACCTTATGTTCCGCTATATCGGCTAAGGTAGCGGTGGGAGAACTACTGCAATTGTGTCCCGGTTCTTCCGGACGAGCACCTAAGTAGAGAAAGCCAAAAACTGACTGTCATGATAAGGCGAGAGACTGGTCGCTGTTCGAGAGGTCTCAAGTCCTTAAAGACTTTTTCCGCTTTGGGCGAGGAGTCGGCCTTGTCCGGCTTAGGCGTGTATAGCACCCCAAATTCGGCCCTCCGAATACCAGGGGCTTCACCAAAATTTAAAATCATAGACTTCTATGGCTAAGTGAGAGTGATAAAGCATTATAGTCCGATTGCCTGGTTCGTTGCGCTGAACACCTCCCTTGGAGGACCCAAAATTGAGGTAAAGAGTGCTCAGGTTTATCTCGAACACCCCGGTACTAGTTACATGGGGATAGAAGCCGACGAATGGCCAACTCTCAGATTTTATAAACGGCCGCACAAAAGGTAATATTTTAAATTAAGGAAGCGTCGCATGGCGCAAATGAACTCGTTTCATATTACAGGATCACATGAGCATGTTCATTCAAAAATTACATCCTTGGCACACTCATCTGCCAGTAGGCAAGAACCCTTCATGACACTCTCATAATAATTCTCGGGGCAGCGATGCTCCTTGCCCTCCGGCGGCCCCTTCTTCCCCAGCTTCACGGCGTCCAGCTTCGCCCAATGCACCTTCGCCCGGGCAAAAGCCCTGCGTGCACCCTCGATGCAGACGGACCGCTTGATGACCTCAAGCCGTGGGCAGGCTTCCACAAGCCGCCTCACCAGACCGAAGTAGCTACCGGACAGGCGCTCGCCAGGCCACATCCAGACTATAATGCCTCTCATGGCCTGTTCATCCGCCTTGTGAAGCTCGACCAACTACTTCAGCTGGTCGCTACAAGGCACGGGGTGTTCGATCCCAGTATACTCAGACCAGAACAACTTTTTCGTTGAGCTCCCCTCCTCGGCCCAGTAAAACTCTGCGACATCCAGTACACTGCGGGGAAGATCTGCAAACGCTCCTGGAGAGCTCCGAACTTGGGTAAGAAAATGGAAAGTCTCTGTCATGTGCTTTCTTTGCATAATGAATGCCTTACCCGCTTCTATCTTCTTCACCGCGTCAAAATCCTGGAGGGCCTTGTGGGCTTCGGCCTTGGCGTGCCGGAAGCTTTCAAGCACCTGTGCGAGCTCGGACTCTCGTGTCTTAGAGTCAAGCTCCAAGGACTCGTGCTTTGTGGCGAGAGCCTCGAGCTCTTGCTGCACCTCACCTACTCGGGCTTCTTGCTTCTCCCGTTCAATGCGTTCTTTGGCCGCTTTGTCATCGGCCTCGAACAACGCCTTCCCCAGGGTCGCCACCTCAGTCGTGGCCACTGACATATCCATGATGATCCTATTACTTTACACCCGAACTTCTTTTTAACTATATAGACAGGGGTATTTCTTACCTTTCCTCTCTTTGAGCTGCCTCTTGGTAAGGCCGAGCTCGTCCTCGGACCGTTTCAGGTCCTACTTCAGCGCAGAGACCTCCACAGTACGTGCTGCAGCGGCCAACAGTGAAGCCTGCACATACACATAGACATACTCTAATTGGACTCCCGAGTCATCATTTGATCCTCCATTCGGCTTTTCTTCGTGAACGCCGAACAGAGCATCAGGGGCTACTATCTATGCGGTAATATTTTCTTATATTTTGATTTCCTACCTCAAAGCCTATTAGGAGGCTGGCGCAAGCTTTGGTTAGTCCGTTTTTTGGCGGACTGAACCTTCTTGACCACCGCACTCATGATAGTGCAGTACTCTTCTTCGATGGAAGCGCTGCGAAGCGCTTCCAGCAGGTTGTCGGGTGCCTCTGGTTGGACAGAGGACACCGGCATGGATGGTTGACCCCCCCTAACGGGGGACCTCCTGCCGGAGTCCGGAACCATCGAAGGTTCCGGCGCAGTGTCCGGCTGGGGCCCGAACTCGAAGCCCGTAGGAGCCTCGCTCCCTTGGTACCCAGGGTCTGGGAAGTCACCGCGAGGCGCCCCCAGGACCACCTCCCCTTGGCTCGATGCCTTTTGAGACAACACCTCGGCATTGTTCGTAGGGCGAGGGGTGGAAGCGGTCGGAAGAGAACCGCTGTTCATATTCAACGAGTCCAAAGAGCCGCTCGACGAGGGTACATCGAGATGAGCTTGGGACGGACTACATAATCATGTTCGGCATGAGGAGAGGCAGTGCAAGAAAACATACCATGAAGTGCTATGGTGTCCAGACAATTACGACTTCACCACGGGCTTGTCCCTGGGTAGCCACTCGTCGCCGCTCTAGGCGGCCGTCGTGGCACTGTCCGGAGGGAGGGTCCTTCCCTTCTTGGACCCTTCGGCCTCCCCGGATGGGTCGGCCTTCCTTTTCTTGTCTCCCCCGGCTGGGGGGGAGAACTTTTCTCCTCCTCCTCCTCGTTTCCGTGGGAGGAGTGCGCGTCGGAGTCATCATCTGATGACTCCGATACAACCTTGCGCCAGAGACCCTTTCGGGTCCCCGCGGCCTTCTTCTTGGTCTTCTTTTCCAGCACCTCATAGGGTGCCGGAGTCAGCATCTTCGTTGGAAGAGCGTCTGCAGTATCTTCGGGCAGCGTCGCTGGCCTATCAAGCTGCTCTGCCGTCTCTATCTAGTCCTGTTAATGACATGGAAGTTCAGATCCTGCACACAACTAAACTGGGGCAAATAAATACCCTGAGAGATATAAAAGCCTACCGGATTAGCGTGGTGCTTTGGCTGAGTCCGCGGTCCTCGGTGAGGGAGGGAGGAATCTCGGCGCTCTTGAACAACACCCTCCAGACGTCCTCGTGTGTCGTGTCATAGAGCTCTCGCAGCGTCTTGTGCTTGGCCGAGTCAAACTCCCACAATACAAATGCTCGTCATTGACACGGAAGGATCCGGCGGAAGAGCATAACCTGGACCACATTGATAAGCTTGATTTTCTTGTTCGCCATGTTCTTGATGCAGGTCTGGAGACCGGTCAGCTCTATCGAAGACCCCCAGTGTCACACCCTAGCTAGTCATGCATTAGAGTGTTGCATCATGTTTACTCTTTCAGCAGAAACTTGAAATGGGGATGACAGAACCCCCAGTCCCCTCTGAAACCAACTAGGGTTTACTAAAATAATTTTCAATGAACCTGAAATGCCCTTCTAAAATGCCCATCATTTTTGCCTTGGTTCAGAACCTCTGCCAAAAATGGTGCACACTTTTCTAGGCCATCCTAGGGTTCTTGAGTTAAATCATAACTATTTGAATTTGGGCATTTAAAATAATATAAAATATTTAAATGCTCAAATATCTCCAAACTAAAATGTTTCATGTTGGAAATAATCCAACCATGAGCCAGGAGTAGTTTGGTGATTTTTGGAATTGCCTAGGTATTTTATTTAATTCAACAAAGTTGCAGAATTATTAAATAAAACAGAAAACAGAAGAAAAAGGAAAAAGCTTACCTGGCGCCACCGCAGCCCACTAGCCAGCCCACCTGCCGGCCCAGCCCAGCACCGCTCCAGCGAGCTGCTTCGGCCAGGCAGGCAGGCAGGTGCCCGACGGCGACCGCGGCGTGCGCCACGCACCTGCTCGCCGCCTCGCCGCTCCCCTCGCCAGGTGACGACGTGGATCGTCCTCCCTCTCTCCCCCGAATCCCCCAGACACCCCCTCTCCTCTCCAGCTCCTCCCCCTCGCACGCCCCAGCCATGGCCGACGCCACCATCGCTGCACCACCGTCGTAGCCGTGCTCCCCGTCGTCTCCACGCCGTCTCACCGTGTCCAGGAGCTTCGCCGCTGTCCACTTCATCGAGCAGCCGAGCCCCGAGCGCTCGCAACGCCCGAGACCACCGCACCGACCTCGCCCGAGCTCACCGTCGCCGGAGATCCCCTTCAACGCCGACGTCGACTCCGGCCACCCCGACCCCAACGGACTCCGCCAAGAGCCGCGGGTCGTCCTCAGCTTCACTCCGGTGGTCCCCACGTTCCATTTGGTGGCCGAAACGACCAAAACCACTATCGCCGCCGCACTGTTGGTCGCCGCCGGCCAGAACTCCGGCGAGCTGACGTGGCCTAGTTAATTAACCACTAACCCACCACCTACAGACGCTGACAGTGGGCCCCAGGGGTTAGTCAAAGCTAACCAGCCCGGGGTCAACGCGGGATTAGCCCCTGTGACACTGACGTGTGGACCCCACACGTCAGGTTTGACCCGAGCCAGCTCTGTTGACCTGCTGATGTCACTGTGACGTCAGGCTGACGCAGTAAATGATATTTCTGGATTTAAATTAAATCAGGAAATTCCAGAATATTATTTAAACTTCAAAAATTCATAACTTTTATTCTATAACTCCAAATTGGACAAATAATATATGAAAAATGATCAGAAAAATCCAATCTATCCATCTGTACCATTTTCATGCATGATCAAACAAGTTAAGTTGATGTTTTAATCAGAACAAGAAAAGGCACTTTAAAAGGCCATATTTGAATTTGAAATTTGAATCTTTGATTCAAATTTGCTCAAACCCTTCTGGTTTTAGTTGCATTAGCCCAACACACTCATATTGCCATGTTTCATGCATGCATCATATTGTTGCTTATTGTTTGGTGATGTTTGTGTATCGATGTCCTTTGCGACAGGATCTGTTTCCGAGGAGTACCGTGATTACCCTAACGAGGAATCGTATCCGTGCAACGAACCATCAGGCAAGCAACCAACCATTTGATCATATCGATACAATCCCATGTTCTCGCTCCTGCTCTATTTTACTGCATTAAGACAACGCGATTCAAACTGCTGTGTGCTACGGTAGTTGAACCCATTTCCTCTGCATGACCTGTCATTGCCACAGTAACTAGATGAAACCCACTAGCATGTGTAGGAGTTGATTGAGCCATATGTATGTGTTGTTCCTACCTTGCTATGCCTGCTATGCTTAGAGTCGTGTCAGGTCTGGTTCATCTGGGTGATGGACTAGAGTGAAATGATTATGTCGGTAATGAGAGTGGTGTGGTGAACACGATTTGGTAAAGGTATCGATGAGAGGCCATGTAGGAGTACATGGTGGGTTGTTTCATTGAAGCCGACCTTAAGCACTGAGATCTGTATGTGTGATTTAAGAATCAGCTACTACCATGCATTGGGCCCGAAACCAATGGACCCTCTCGACTTCTTATTCACCCTAGTTCTCCGTCCAGGAGTTGCAAGTAGTTTCTGGTGTTTGTAGCCTACTGGAGGCCGTGGACAGCGCTGACCGTAGGGGTGGGCTGTGATGCGGTAGGTACGTGGCCGGGTGTACCGAATACCCGTTAGGTATCTCGGGAACCCTGTTCACATCGTTCGGGGCCGTATGGGAAACCTCGGCCGGACTCCCTGCGGATGGAACCTGAATAGGCGATAAACCTGGACTGGAGGCTTAGGTGATTAGGTAGGTCGTGGCCGACACCCACGTTGGGCTTCCGCTTGAAGGTTGCCGAGTACATGTCGTGTAAACGACGATAAGTGGTGAGAGCGTGTATGAAGAAGTACACCCCTGCAGGGTTAACATGATCTATTCGAATAGCCGCGTCCGCGGTAAAGGACTACTTGGTTGCCTATACAGTTCATAGACAAGTAAATGGAAACTATTAAAAGCCTCAAGATAAGTGTGAGTGCCGAGGATGGCTCTTCCGTAGGAAGACGGAGGTGGATCCTCGGTAGTGTATTGAAGTGGTGAGTAGTGGACTCGTGTGCGCAAAACTATTTCAAGTTGGTGTATCGTAGGATAGTCTAGCCAAGAGTCAAAGCTGGCTTGCTGCAATAACTCCACCAACCCTTCTTGATACTATGCATGTATGTAGGATCTGAAGTAAGTCTTGCTGAGTACCTTTGTACTCATGTTGCTATAATCTACATTTTTTACAGAAGACGCTGCAAACCCCTTCTGATGGGTTCTATGTAGACGTTGACATCAACGAGTAGGCTAAAGACCCAGGTGGTGACCCTGAGCTTGTGATGGACCACATAGTATAGTTAGGCTTCTAAGCCTCTTTTATTTTACTAGTTGTCTGTACTCAGACCAGTTACTTCCGCTGTTGGCTTGTATGACTGTATGACTTGTATGTTGGGCCATGAGACCCGTACCTGTGTGTATGATATGTATGGCTCCCTAAGCCTTAAATAAAGTACTTGTGTCGTAGAGTCATGTTGTGATGCTTCGTTGTATTTGCACATATCGAGCATATTGTGTGTATGATTGAAATGCTTGGTATGTGTGGGATCTGACTATCTAGTTGTTTATCTTTAGTAGCCTCTCTTACCGGGAAATGTCTCCTAGTGTTACCGCTGAGCCATGGTAGCTTGCTACTGCTCTGGAACACTTAGGCTGGCCGGCATGTGTCCTTCTTCGTTCCTGTGTCTGTCCCTTCGGGGAAATGTCACGCTTTGAGTACCGGAGTCCTGTTAGCCCGCTACAGCCCGGTTTACCGGAGTCCTGCTAGCCCAGTGCTACAGCCCGGACCCACTTGCTGATGACCGACACGTTCGAAGCTGGGTCATGGATGCCTGTCCCTGTAAGTCTGTGCCACTTTGGGTTTACGACTAGTCATGTCAGCCCGGGCTCTTTATCATATGGATGCTAGCGACACTATCATATACGTGAGCCAAAAGGCGCAAACGGTCCCGGGAAAAAGGTAAGACGACACCCGTGGGGATACCGTGCGTGAGGCCGCAAAGTGATATGAGGTGTTACCAGCTAGATCGATGTGACATCGAGTCGGGGTCCTGACAGCGTTGGCATCAGAGCCGGACTGCCTGTAGGTTCTCCAAGCCAAACTGGTCGATGTTGAGTCTAGAAATTCTTAGTTATATGTAGGGGAATTGCTTGTGGGATGGAACGTAAGGCTCTTTTTACTCCTTATATCTTATGACTTTCTGATCTGAGTCAGTCCATTCTTCCACCGGGGGTTAAGGAATTAGGATCTGTTCTCTCTATCAGGATCACGTGTTACTAATCAGTAGTACCTTATAAGTTTGATGGATACAAGCCTAGTTCAGTTCTACTACTACATTATGTTGTTAGAATGGATTCAGAACTTGATATGATGATGTTGGGTGTGTACGAAATCCTTTGTCAAATGTCTCAATATCCTTTTTGAGCATTTACAGCTGTTATGCTGCCGAAATTTTGCTAGAAATTCTAATGCCTTTGCATTATAACTGTGCTTTCAGATGACCACTCGCGACCTCAATCAAGTGGTTCGCCTGACTCGATGCCTAGATGTACCCGGCCATACTGCTAAGTTGGTCAGGGTAATGACTGAGGCTGGATACCGCTGGTATCCTGAGTACACGGTCGAAGAGCAATTCCGAGACTTCAATCAAAGCCAGTATCTCTGCACTGTCAGGATATTTCCATCTTATCCTGGATCTACCGAGCCTCTTCACTGTTCCTATGGACTCGGGGTTACTATTGAGATGGCTGTGCAGGATGCCGCCTACTCTATGATGACCATTATGCGAGTCAGATCTGGGTTATTTCGGGACTCTGACTTCCGGTATATGCCAGGATCACTTCCGGGAGCACAAGGATATCTCCAAGCTATTTATGCTGACTCCACTCAGGAGGATTCACGAACTCGCACCACTGCTGAGATGCTCGAGGATAAGGACCGTGAAAACCGGGCCTTAAGGTTAGAGCTCTTCAATACCCGTGCTGACCACTGGGCCACTTTGACTCGGTTCGCACCGGCGGTGCAAGCTGGATATTCAGATATGCGCGATCTCTATCCTGTGAGATCTGCTCTGCCAGACGTGATGGTTTGGCGTGATGTAGGAGGCATCACCCCACCTCGCGGTCCCCGCAGGCCACCGTTTGCTGGTCCAAGACCTCATCCTAGCCCCTATGGTCCACAAGCTCCGCGAGACCGTCTGTTTCCGGATGATCATGTTGAACTTCCGGGCTATGGAGGTGACTTCTACGAGGACTATTACGGATCGGTCTGAGTTAGTAGTAGTATCACTAGTTCGCACTAGCTGTGTCGTCTGTCGTCCCGCGTGACTCGTGGGATTTGACCTAGTTTGTACTCTTCCGGAGTTGTAGAAAAATAATGTATAGGAGTTTGGAATGCCTCCGATGAGATGTAATCCCTTTTCACCGTAATAGTACTTTGTTTGGTCTTGTACTAAACCTTGTATGGTGTGTATGACGATGGAATAAAGAAGCAGTTTCTGTATCTACCATGTCATACGGATGGTCATCTTGCATTCCGAGTTATTCCTTGCATTATGTATCCTATGTCGGAATTTTATCATTCTGACTAAATCATTGCCTTGTTTACCTAGGATGGTCAACACGCGCGCCAACCCTGCTTCTCAAGAGCAGGCCGAAGGCAGTGAAGCCAGAAATGAACATCTGCCTCATCCTCCTTCACTAGCCGAGGTGATGATGGAAGCTGAGAGAAACAAGCGGGAGACAAACCGTTTGTTGGAGCGTATTGAACAGAATACAGCACACCATCAGAGGGCTAACGTGGTGTCACTCAGCGATTTTATCAAATTGCATCCACCCACGTTCCACCACTCCGTCGAGCCTCTCGACGCTGATGACTGGCTTCGCAGTATTTCTCACAAGCTGCGTTCCGCGCTGGTAGCTGAGGCTGACAAGGTCACCTTTGCTGCATATCACCTTGAAGGCCCCGCCAGTCTATGGTGGGAGAATTATGGAGTTATGCGCCCAGCGGGCCATGTCACAACTTGGGCTGAATTCAGTGAGGCTTTCCGTGAACATCACATTCCGGAGGGTCTCATGGACCGTAAGCGTGAAGAATTTTGCAATTTCACCCAAGGCCGACTTTCTGTGGATGTCTATAGCAGGGAGTTTGGTAACCTTGCACGATATGCAACCGAGGAAGTTTCTACTGACGCCAAGAAGCAAGCAAGGTTCCGTAAGGGCCTTAGTCCTGAGCTTCGTCGCGACCTCCGTCTGCATGAGTGCACATCTTTTTCGAAACTTGTCAACAAAGCCATCAGTGCTGAAACTGGTCAGACTGATTATGACGCAACACGCAAGCATGGACGTGATATGGGCT
Organism: Triticum aestivum; assembly: GCF_018294505.1. NCBI lineage: Eukaryota > Viridiplantae > Streptophyta > Magnoliopsida > Poales > Poaceae > Triticum > Triticum aestivum. The sequence goes on along the minus strand of NC_057806.1, from coordinate 71,892,733 downwards.
CCTCATCCGGTGCTGGTCCTCAGAAGCGCCGCGTGTGGGTACCCAATACCGCCCTGCCACCCAGGTTCACACCGAGGCCATCTTTTCAGGCGCCTCGCCCTGTTCACAGTCTGCACCGGCCAAGCCCTATGGGGGTCCATCCAATAATGCTCCTCCACGTACCAGTTCCGTGACTTGTTTCAAGTGTGGGGAATCTGGTCATTATATGCGTGAGTGTCCCCAGACCAACCCCAATCAATCTGCTAAAGCTGTTGGCCGTGGCAAGCCGACAGGGAAGGTGTTCCATGCCAAACCGGTCACCGCTTCACGTGGCCATGTCAACTATGTCTCTGCAGAAGAAGCTCAAGAGGATCCCAACGTCGTTCTCGGTACGCTTCTTGTTAATTGCCACCCGGCATCTGTTCTTTTCGATATAGGAGCCTCTCATTCCTTTATATCTGAAAAATTATGCTCGTTTGCATAACGTTGCATTCTGTGATCTGCCGTCCACTATGGAAATCTCTACCCTGGGTCTAGATGGCAGACCTCTAGGGTAAGTTATGGAAATGAATCCAAGTCGACAGACTTGTTTTCCTCGCATCTTTGATAGCCCTTAAATCTTCAGATATTAATATCATTTTGGGTATGGACTGGATGTCAGCTCATCATGCCAAAATTGATTGCTTCTCTAGGACTGTTCAACTCACCCATCCTTCGGGAAAGATAGTCAACGTCTTGACCCGAATAGCCAAGCGGCAGTTATATTCTCTTAACGCCAGTCCTTTGCCAGACCTGAGGACGTTCCGGTAGTCCGTGATTTTCCGGATGTCTTTCCAGAGGAATTGCCAGGTGTTCCACCTGACAGGGATGTTGAGTTCATAATAGACCTCATTCCAGGAACCGTTCCGATTGCTAGAAGACCTTATAAGATGGCACCCTTAGAACTAGCCGAGCTTAAGAAACAACTCGATGAATCCTTGAAAAGGGGTTTCATCCGCCCTAGTTCATCTCCGTGGGCTTGCCCCGTCCTATTTGTCAAGAAGAAGGATGGTACGGACCGAATGGTTGTAGATTACCGACCTGTCAATTTGGTCACAATCAAGAACAAATATCCACTTCCCAGGATCAACGATCTGTATGATCAGCTCGCTGGATCCTCAGTCTTCTCCAAGATGGATTTGAGGTTGGGCTACCATCAAATAAAAATCAGAAACGGGGACATACCTAAAACGGCCTTTGTTACTCGTTACGGCCAATACGAGTACACCGTCATGTCCTTCGGTTTAACCAACGCTCCAGCCACCTTTTCTCGGTTAATGAACTCAATCTTCATGGAGTATTTGGACAAATTCGTCGTAGTTTATCTCGATGATATACTCATATACTCCAAGAACGAGGAAGAACATGCCGAACATCTAAGGCTAGTGTTGCAGAAACTTCGAGAGCATCGCCTTTATGCCAAATTTTCAAAGTGTGAATTCTGGTTATCAGAAGTGACCTATCTGGGTCATGTAATATCTGGTAAAGGTATTGCTGTTAACCCTGAGCGAGTTCAAGCTGTCCTTGACTGGACTCCACCCGAATCGGTCAAGCAAGTTCAGAGTTTTCTAGGCTTAGCGAGCTATTGCCGTCGCTTTGTCGAGAACTTCTCCAAAGTTGCTAAACCCCTAACCGAACTCCTCAAGAAGGATAAGAAGTTCGAATGGACTCCACAATGTGAGCACAGTTTTCAGGAACTGAAAAGACGCCTGACCTCTGCTCCTGTGCTGGTACCACCAGACTTCTCCAAAGACTTTGTTATCTACTGCGACGCCTCGCGACAAGGACTAGGTTGCATCCTTATGCAAGATCGACACGTAATTGCTTACGCTTCACGGCAATTGCACCCACATGAGGAGAATTATCCTACTCATGATCTGGAACTTGCAGCCGTAGTCTATGCACTTAAGACCTGGCGACATTACCTCCTCGGTAATCGTTGCGAAATATTCACTGATCACCAAAGTCTGAAGTACATCTTCACCCAACCGGATCTGAATCTTAGGCAAAGACGTTGGGTTGAATTGATCACAGACTTCGACTTAGGGATAACCTATACCCCAGGGAAAGCCAACGTCATGGCTGATGCGCTAAGTCGTAAATCTTATTGTAACAACCTGATGTTACAACAAAGTCAACCGCTTCTCCATGAGGAATTTCGGAAGCTTAACCTTCACATTGTACCTCAAGGTTTTCTCTCCACCTTGGTGGCAAAACCTACCCTTACGGATCAAATTATCAAAGCACAGAAGGTAGATCCGGGAATCTCCCGCATCAAGAGGAACATTCAGAAAGGAATTGCGAATTGTTTCTCCGTTAATGATCAAGGAGTCGTGTACTTCGGGGATCGATTAGTAGTTCCCAAAGTGCGCAACCTAAGGCGATTAATCCTTAAGGAAGCCCATGAATCTCCTCTCACCATTCATCCCGGTAGTACTAAAATGTATCAGGACCTACGCCAGAGGTTCTGGTGGACTAGGATGAAGAGAGAAATTGCTCAGTATATTGCAAATTGCGACGTCTGTCGTCGTGTAAAAGCAGAGCATCAACGGCCTGCTGGCACCCTTCAACCCTTAGCTATTCCTGAATGGAAATGGGATAAAATTGGTATGGATTTCATTACCGGTTTTCCCAGGACCAAGAGAGGGAATAATGCTATCTTCGTCGTGGTCGATCGTCTTTCCAAAGTAGCTCATTTTCTACCTGTTCGTGAGAGTATAACCGCTAGCCAGCTGGCAGACTTATACATCTCCCGAATAGTGTCCCTCCATGGTGTTCCTTTGGAAATCAATTCGGATCGAGGAAGTCTTTTCACCTCTCGATTTTGGGAAAGTTTCCAAAATGCTATGGGAACCCGTCTCTCCTTTAGCACCGCTTTCCACCCTCAGTCAAGTGGTCAAGTGGAACGCGTCAACCAAATTCTAGAAGACATGCTTCGAGCCTCTGTTATCTCGTTCGGAATGGACTGGGAGAAGTGCCTTCCATTTGCCGAATTCGCTTACAACAACAGCTATCAATCTAGCTTGGGTAAAGCCCCTTTTGAAGTTCTTTATGGACGACGATGTCGAACACCCCTTAACTGGTCAGAGACCGGGGAAAGACAATTCTTTGGCCCGGATATGATTCAGGAAGCAGAAGAACAAGTTCGTATCGTTCGTGAAAAGTTGAAAACAGCCCAATCTCGTCAAAAGAGTCAATATGACCGAAAACATAAGGCTATGACTTTCGAGGTTGACGAGAAGGCTTATCTTCGGGTCACCCCTCTGAAGGGAACCCATCGCTTCGGTATCAAAGGCAAATTGGCTCCTTGTTACATTGGACCTTTTCGCATTCTTGCCAAACGAGGAGAAGTTGCCTACCAATTGGAACTACCTCCGCACCTCTCCAGAGTTCACGATGTCTTCCACGTTTCTCAACTCAGGCGTTGCTTCTCGGATCCTATCCGTGAAGTGGACCACGAAACGCTTGATCTCCAAGATGATCTTACATATCGAGAGTACCCCATTCGTATCCTCGATCAAGCCGAACATACCACACGACGTCATAACATCAAGTTTCTCAAAGTTCAATGGTCGCACCATTCTGAAGATGAAGCAACTTGGGAAAGGGAGGATCGTCTTCGACTCGAGTATCCCGCCTTCTTCTCGGAGGAACCCAAATCTCGGGACGAGATTCTTTTGAGTGGGGGTGAGTTGTCACACCCTAGCTAGTCATGCATTAGAGTGTTGCATCATGTTTACTCTTTCAGCAGAAACTTGAAATGGGGATGACAGAACCCCCAGTCCCCTCTGAAACCAACTAGGGTTTACTAAAATAATTTTCAATGAACCTGAAATGCCCTTCTAAAATGCCCATCATTTTTGCCTTGGTTCAGAACCTCTGCCAAAAATGGTGCACACTTTTCTAGGCCATCCTAGGGTTCTTGAGTTAAATCATAACTATTTGAATTTGGGCATTTAAAATAATATAAAATATTTAAATGCTCAAATATCTCCAAACTAAAATGTTTCATGTTGGAAATAATCCAACCATGAGCCAGGAGTAGTTTGGTGATTTTTGGAATTGCCTAGGTATTTTATTTAATTCAACAAAGTTGCAGA